>NW_027412596.1:0-40710 GCF_025532065.1 Leptinotarsa decemlineata | reverse complement strand
TTAAAGCCCTTTTTTGTTCTCATGAGCATTCTGCTTTTTCCGTGACTAGGCATAAAGCCGTTTCTGTCGACATACCTGATCTGTAGGCATATTGGTCTCGATACAGTGGTCTGGCAACCACTACTATCTTCCTAATCAGTCTTCACGTTTTTGGGTATATATCCCAGAGCCAAACATGCTCTGAGGATAATTTTTCAAGTAGAAGTTCCGGTCCTTTTTACAGCATAGATGTTTACATGATGCTGAAGGATGAGCATTAATCGGGAATTTTGTAAGGATACAGCCATTTTAACAAACGTATTTGTTTCGAATAATAATTTTTTTTACTCCCGAACATGTAACATTTTTTTGTTTCAAATATTACATTCCAATTTCATAGGCATATTGCGGTTCTCCTCCTACTTTTCTATGCATGAATCTTGTTCTCTCTCATAATTTATTTTATCCAAAAATTGCTTGGCTCCTATGATCTATTCAGGTGTCATCTAAAGTGTTTAGTTAGTGACCTTAACATACTATGGTATGACATCGTTAATCCTTAGTTTGCACATGGTTATACCTTTTAGGAATGTCGTTTGTATGCTCTGAGCTCTAACTCTGGTATTGAATACACCAATTAACAGTTTTGTCATTTATATGACAGAGTTGGTACTAGACAGATTTATTATATTACACAAATACTATAAGAAAGACTCGCATATCACGTGAAAAGTGTCATGTGATGTAACGGCAAAAAGCAAATTGTGATTGGCTGAAGGCTAGTTTATAGTTCATCTTGAAATATAATCAACTGAAGACGATTGTGGATACTAACATTCGAAACGTGATAGAATAATTTGGTTTGGAAACTTTTTCTTATTTTATTTTATTTATTTTTTCATCATTCATCTTTATTATTTCATTTTACTGTATTTTCATTTAACTTTTTTATTATTTGTATATAATTTAGATTTCACTTATTTTTAACCCACTATCAACTTATTTTCATTTCAGGTCACAATAATTTGTTTTCGTTACTAGTATGGCTATTTATTTTTGCCCATTTTCTTTAACATTACTCTTGTTTTGTAACTGACTGAACAGAATATTTCAGTCCAATTATTTTAAGTATTTTCAATAATTTCAACGTTTAATTCAATATAATTACTTTTTCCACATATTTCAAACCTGTTACACCATTTTAGACAATGGAATCCTAACTTGTAACATATACACTTACTGTTTATGAAGAACACAAGATAATTCTTAAATATAAATACAATGAATGAAAATATAATAGTATTAGGTCATTGAACAGGGTGTTTTTTCACTTTACAAGGAAGGGGTTTTTCCTTCTTATTGGAAGATTGCTTCAGCCTTCCAAAGAACTATAGACCAGTTGCTATGCTATCAGTGATACCAAAAATCATGGAGAAAACCGTAAACCACCATATCCTTAAATATTTGGAAGGCTTCAACATCTTGAGCGATCATCAATATGGCTTTCAGAAACAAAGATCAACAGGCGACCTTCTATCCTATGTCACCCATATTTGGAATAACGCAATCGAGAAACATCGATAGTTAAGAGCTGTTGCGCTTGATCTTTCTAAGGCCTTTGACCGTGTGTGGCATGAGGGTTTGCTGAGCAATTTTCAATGCTAGGGCTTGTATTATTTTTGTGTATGACTCTGTAGCTTCATGAAAGAATGTTCCCTGCTAGTAGCTGTTGATGGATATCTCTCGAATACTTTTACCATCAACGCTGGTGTTCCTCAGGGATCCATATTGTCTCCAACCCTTTTTTGTTGTATATACACGATTTATTGAAAAAATCCAAGAATCCAATATATTAGCTTTGCTGACAACAGCACACTTCTCTTGTCCTTTTATTTGGATTCCAGGACATCGGTTGCAGATGCACATCTTCATCGGCTTCAAATGCACATCTTCACCGGCAGCAGGAGGTTGCATATCTTATTGAGGATCTAGAGGTGATTTCGAATTGGGGTGAAAGTTACCAGGTTCAATTCAATGCCATTGTTATGTTTTTTTTTTTATCGCGATAGCGACGCTCTGCTACCAAATTATGTTATTGAAAAGCTAAAGTCTGAACCGCTTACGTTCTACTAAGAAACTGAGCTGCTTATAGCTTCTAAAACTGTTTTTATTTCGTAAATATTGTACAATTCCAAATTTAATTATTTTTACAATTACGTGACGTTTTTCAATTATTTCAAAAAGTATTGGCGTTACAAAAAACATTAAAAAAGGGAACAAAATAAATGTTGATTTCTTCAAATTCTCAAACAGCCATGAAAACCCAAACATCGGTGTTTTCCTCATCGTTTTGAGGTTCAAAAGATTTACTCCATTGAGTTTGAAAAATTATTTTTTGTAACATTTTTCCCAATACTTTTTCAAATTATACCTGATCTAGTGGCATAATCAGATTTAAGAATAATCACTCGGACTACTGTGGAACCTTCAGATAACTTTCAGTAAGTCAATATTTTTCTAGTAAAAATACTTATTTCAAGCAGAGTTATTATTGTTAACAATAATTTGTTCGATTAATGATCTATTGAAATTCATATTGAATATAGGATGAAGAAAATAACTTTTGTTTAATTTCTACTAAGATTTTTATTTGTTACGTACGGTTTCAGTTTATTAAATCATTTTCAAGTAAACTATATTCGCAATAATTAACAAAAATTATGGATTTTATAAAGATTACTACTTTTAAATAGTTCACACTGTGGTACTAACTATATTTGCAAAATGTGTATTGAGAACCATCATTTTTCATTTAGTATTAGGAATAAATATGTTGTTCACCTCAACAGTTTGATCTCCCTCTTGAAGATGATCACTTTGAACGAAACATTCGAGATAAAAAAAAACTCCAGTAATTTTCATTACTACACCAAGATTCCAAACAGTGCATCACAAGCACCCCAACATATTGAAACAACAGGTGTTTATTTTACATTACTTACTATTTTTTACTTTTCTGAAAACGTAATGTCATTTAGTAATTTTCCTAAAAGCATTTTCAATAATTGACAAAAATATTATTTGTAGTTTGAAATTGAACATTTATAAACTTCCAAATTCTAATAACAAATTTTGAAAGTGGTTTTCTATTACTCGTCTAATAAAATATATTTTTCAGATGTTATAACACTGGACTGAGCAGAGAAACTAAAGGCTTGAACGAAAATGTCTAATGTAGAATAAGTAAATTATTGTTTAATTGTCTGCTATAATATATCTTTTGTTCTTTATTAAGATTTAGTATTTTATATAAAATAAAAAATGCAAAGAATTTCTGTGTACTATGGATGCCGAATATTTTTGTTTATAAATCAGAGTTTAATTGTACAGTAAATAATATTTACATATCTGATGTTTGTTTATTATTATATCGCTCCAGTTTTTGGAGTTAATAGGAACACCTTTCACTTTGAAATATTTTTAGTCAATATGGTACATCTATAAATCTTGTAATGATAGCCGCACATACCCATTTTGCATTACAAAAGGATTTCCATAGTAGATTTTTTTCACTTTGAAATATCTCTTCTTCAACTTCTATCGAGGATCGTGGAAGATTATGAAGGAACACCCATCTCTGGTCGGCATATTTATCCAAATCTGCCTTTTTCAGTGTCATTGATTTTTCAGTATGGTTGTTGGTCATGATAACTTGAGCTCCTGACAGAAAATTAAATCATCAGTGGTTTATAATTGTTTTCAACACACCCTTTGGAGAGTTTGAAAATGTATTGAAAGATCCGAAATAAATGGACTTGCATTTTTTTCTAAGAGAGGCACACGAAGTGCAGTCTTCTTGAAATTTATTATAATCTAAGATAATCATGGACATCTGTGTCAACAATATTATTTGAATAGATGGTAGATAAAAAAGGAAGCAAGTTCATAAATTTGAAAAGAAACTTTCACAGTTCCATTTCATTATCTTATTTATCCAGAGGTGAAAATTTCAAATTTTGTGTAGATTGTGTTTTTGCTGATCTGACAGCTGTGTTTGGTAATCCCAATTCAGCAGCTATTATTTTAAATTATTATGAAATCCATAAATAGAGGTTATTGTTTTCATGGACCTCTGATTCAGTTCTCACGAGATCAACTGCGATATTATTATTTTTTCTGATTACCAGAAACTTAACATAACTACTCACCTGAGACGGCCTGCTTTATATCTTTGCACTCAGTTACTCTTTCTTTGTACACTTTATCTCTTTCTTGAAGGTTGTGTATGGCTAATGGAGACATAGGACCCCCACATACGGAGTAGTATTTTATCCGAACTCCCAACAAAGGGGCAATTGATAGGTATGTATTCATTAGCGGGCATGGTTTGCCAATCCAAGCAAGTGTTAATCCATCAACTTTACCAAAATGCTTCTGAAGGGTCAGTAGATCCGATAGAATATTGAGTGATACAAACTGGCAAGAGCTGTGATGAAAATTATTTTTATTTGATTTTTTGTTAGTCATAAATCCGTCTTTGATAATTCATAGATTGAATCAATTCATTGAAACAAACGGGACCTGCAGGCTCCATCTTAGTTGGTTATGTTTAAGAACTTCAGAAAATATATACAGCGCGGACGTAAATAGTCCCACCCCCCTCTTAACTTTTGAATAGAACAAAATATCAAAGACGGACCAAATTTGTATGATAATGAATCATGTTCAAACCTTATTGGGCGCTATCAACTTTTTTCCAACTCCCTTTTCTATTTGGAAAAGATGAATTCGAAAATCCAGTTTTTTCCAACATGAAGCATGTGGATTGGTATACATTGGAATACATTTCACACGAAATGTCCCAAGACCTCTTTTCTTTAAAGAAAAAAGATGTCACACTGTTGGCTTTTATATTGAAAGTACTAAAAATGGTTCCTTTTTACAAAATTTTTGTCCGACTCTGACATATTACCTCGTTCGAAATTTGAATGGAGAAGTACTATTGAAGTTTGCACTGTATAATTATACCAGAACGTCTTGGTTTATCGAGCAAGGGGTCATCTTATAAAAAAATTCTTATATGTGTATTAGGCTCACCGCAAAATTCACCTCAGTAAAAGTAAAAGTATGCGTGATTAATGAATATTAGCTTACAATTTATGCATCCGAATGGAAATTTTTTGGAAAAATTCGACAATGAACGCTCAATAAATTTCGTAAATGATAAATTTCGTCAATGATATTTTCCATAAAGTTTCAAAACGATAAAAATGGGCAAAAAATCTATTGCGTTCAAATCACCTGGTAGTATTCTCATGTATCTGTTTTCAGTAAGAGGGGGAAGATAATAATATTAAACGAATTTATTCTTTGCAACAAATGAAAGGGTGAAGGGTCACTTTTCAGCGTGTTTTAAATTGACCTTTCCCTCTCTCTTGAAGTTTCCTTGATGACTAGGTTTGTACTTCCTTATCATCACACAGATGACATTCTCATAAGTAGTTCATCAAAAAATAAAGAATTAAGATATGCTTTTAAAACATCCTGGGTCTCAGAAAGAACATGTAGACTGTTACCGTTTTTGAATGTATAGGTGTAATACTCTGTCACATAGGTACACAGTGTATTAGTCTAGCATTACATATATATGTGCTGATTTTAATGGTCTTCACTTGTTTTTCTTAAATTTTCACTTGAGAAACTCATTGTTTGGCTCTATTGACTACACTCAATATGGTGAGATAATTTTAAATGACATGAAGAATAATCATAATCTCTTATCCTGGTTTAACAAAGTATAACCGGTTCCCGCGAAGAAAAAAATAGTAAGTACCTAGTCTAGGAAAAATTAATATTTCTGCATTTTATCTATTATTATCGAAAATTGCATTTCAGTCTTTAGCATTTCCTGCCGACTATAAAAGAACCTCGAACCCAACAAATTCACAAATGGGAGATTTAAGATGTGCAATGTGGTGAAAATGGCAATCAACAAGTCTTTGAACACCTTAAGATTTTGAAATGCTTTCCACTTTCATTAGAAAATCTCCCAATTTGAGCCATAGTATAAAGATTATTATCTTTATACTATGTTATTATTATGTTTATACTATGTTTGATCACACACGATATGCATGACATGCAAGTGATATGAATATATCATATTGAACCAAACTTCCTTCTCAACATAAAAGTCCACCTTACCTCAATGAAGACTTTTTCTACAGAGCTTACGTTCACAATTTGAATATGAAGAAAAACAATAAATGTGAATAGTTCATTCTTGGAAAAATAATTCAGTGAAATATAATCTGGCACGGGATAGAATCAAAATCTGAAATTATCACTATAATCAACTCCTCATCTTTTTCTTCATTAATTTTCTATTCATTCGTTTTTTTTCTTTGCCATGCTATTTATTCATATTTGTATGTATTTTTGGCACTGGTGGATGGAATATCGGACATATAGTTAGACTCGTGGTCTAGAACATTTTTTTATAACTGAATTTAGGCACAGTTGTTGAACCATAGAAATATCCTAAAGGAAACCATTTTTTTCTTCACTTTCCCAAGTTATTTTTTGAAATTACTTCTGATTTAGGTTTTGGTGAAATGATTCCCACCTTTAAGCTTTAGTATTGAACCTTTCAATGCCAAGAAATATATCGTTGATTGTAGTTCATATTATTCAACAAATTACTCTGATCATTAACAATTTCTATTAAGAAACGCAATGCGTTGATCATGAGATAACATACATAATTTTCTGACCTGTGAGACTTACTTCACCTGAGGTTTAAAACAGGTACAGTAGCTCCTTCAGCAAACATTTGTAACTTGCTGTGTCTTGGAGACTGACAAAATATTATATCTGATCCTGTAGAGAGCAGTTTACCAGCATCTAGTGGATTCTGACACGCAGTCCAGTTTGTATGAATCAGGAGGTTTATAGACATTTTAAGCATTTTTGCAGTGTTATATATGCAAGTTTGCATCTTCAAACATGGTTGGTTTAGTAGAATTGTAATACTTCTACCAGCAAGAGCTCGTTTGTTAACACAAATACCTTTCTCCAAATTAGTTGCTGTTGATAGTAAGTAATTCATTTCTTCTGGAGATAGGTCAGTTGGAGAGAGATATTTTCTTCCTTTCAGTGATATCTTCCATTTGTGTGAATTTTGATTGGATAAGTTTCTTAAAATGTAGTTCATGTTTTGACAAGTTAATGACATGTGTCTCTTGGATAATCTTTATAGAACAGCAACTTCACCCCGATTGGTGTAGATACTTCTTGACTTTGGAATTCTTCTACTGTAGGTACTAATAATAATATATTGAAATTGACATCTTAGGCGGACTGGCATTAAACATCTGTTAAAAAAATGTGTTTCCGTTAATCAGCTGTCGCCCCCATACGAACGACAACTCTCAAAGTTGAGAAACTTGTGCGAGCTAAGGACTAACGAGGTCTTACCTTTTAACGTGTGATTCCTAATGAATATATCTTAAATATTCCTCTGGGATATATATTTGTTTGGGTTCTTATAAGAAATTAAAATACGAAATTAAACATGAAAAGAAATGGCAAGATGATTTGGAAAGAACTGAAATTGATTAGTTAGAACTGGGACCTCTGACGTGACGTAGAATAAATCCAAAATCAAGCACTGTTCACCAATAAAGTTGGGGTCTTCAGGAGATGAAGTAGACCAATTCCTTACCCTCAAGAATTATATTAATAAAAAACTTTATCAAAATGAACACAGTTCATATTTAGTTTTTAAGATGCTTAGGCTAATAAATTTAAGAAAACATTTTCTTGTTAACTTATTTGTGTTCATAATCCATACAATAATATTTTCAAAGTAAAATTGATTAGCTGAAATTACTGATTAATATCTATATATGTTGGATAAAAAGTTATATGAGTGATACAGTCATATTTATCATGGTTTATAACATAAAAATTGCAGGAACATTTTTATAAACAAATGGTATAAATGGAATAAATATTTGGGTAAGATTTTAATTTTGGCTAAATTTTTTTTTTCATCAATAGAGAATAATTAAATCCTTAGTTTTTTCATAGTATCTCAATTAATTTATAAGTAATAAAAGTTTAAACGTAAAAAACCAGGTGAGAATGTTGGAGCAAAGGAGAACATAATTTTCGAGATTCTATATATAATATGGATATTTTTTTTTTCAAGAAATAATACATGGTTGTTTGTGTTATATTGTGTAGAAAGAGAAACACTCTATAGACTAATTGTTTATAACAAATCGTTATTAAATGAACAATGAAAATTTGAATGAAAACAATTTTTTTTAGTTATCAAAGAGTAAGACAAATTATCATAGAGAAAGTGGTTCTTTAATATTAATTACATGTGGTGGAAAAATTGTTTATTAACAAATTTGCTTTTAATCAATAAAAAATATTTTAAAGAAACAATTTTTTCAAAATCATAATTTGCGTCAAAAATCATGTTTCCCAAAAATTTTTAACTAATCTTGTAAACAACACATTTGTTTATAACATTTTTTTAAACAATAGCAGATGAAAATTTCTATAAATCATTTTCATTAAAAACGGATCGATAGTAAAATAAAAAAAAAAATATTTTCAATAATTAACGAAGCTTTTTAATTTTTAACCTTAGTTAAAGACCTGTTCTAAGACCTTTCAAAAATAGCTCCAAGAAAACCCTATTCAAAAAGAAAATAATTATTGATTAACTAATGCATAATTGACTCTAAAATCAGGATAATTTTTTTTGACTGCGGATCTTGTTCATTTATTCATCCAGTAGGTGCCTGAATCTTTTCAATTCTAAATTTTGATATTTGATAAGTTGAAATAATATTTTTTCATCAAAGGTGCAACGTGGATGTGTTTTGTGCAAGCCATAGTAACCGTTTCAGGACGTATTTTCAACTCTCTTAGAAAATTATAGGTCCTTTAGTTTCCGGAAGTAGGATTAATTTTTGTAAATTTTCTCCTCTTTTCGAATCTTTTTTTAAATTTGAAAAATGTCAAATAGTTTTTTGAGACATTTGCAAAAATCTAAACCCCATTTTTTCAGTAAAATTTTTCATAATGATTTTTAATAAAAATTTTTGCAAGCGGCACTTGAATTTTTTCAAAAATCATCCACACGCTATTCCGAATCGAATGACATCTCGATCATATTTTTCGGCGGCCAGAGTAAAATGGAACTTCCAAGTTCTTAAATTCAACTGACCGTGCGTAACTTTTACAATGAAGAATCCCTTGGCCAAGTAGTGCTACACTGAATTGAAAATATTGTAACGAATCTGAAGCCGCCCCTGGCCGATATGTTGGCCAGCACACATGACGTTATCGCGAAAGAATGCAGTCTGAAACCGCCGCGAAAAGTCTAGGCAAGTACCGAACCGACTACAGAATTCTACGATGGACCTTTACCGATATAAAAGGCCGGCTTCTTGTCCAGAGAGGGGAGTTGAATTTAGAACGTGAATCGAGTGATTAAAAAATTAAGCGTTAGTTGAATAAAAATTAGTTTGTGATAGTAAAATATTGTTAGAAATAAATTTGTTTAAGACAGTAAATTCTTTAATTTGTTACAATTGGTGATCAGAAGTGGATTTGTAAAATAAATCTGTGAGCGAGTGTTGGACAATCTTTGTATTGCGGTGAAATTGACTATATAACTTATTTGTTAAGCGAGACTGGTGATTCATTGTGTTTGGCGAAGTGGATAGTACCGGACTACAGAAACATAAACTGATTGACCTTTCCTGCGAAAAATAGACTTGTGAAAGTAAATAAGTGTTTTCGGACTCGATTAAAATAAGTGGACATATACAGTTTTGTAGAAAATAGAAAATAAGAGACAAAATGTGTTCGAGGAAAGTGCGCTTAGTGGACTTGAAAGTTGCCGAATTGAAGCAAGAATTGGAGGAGAGGGAGCTAGATTGTTCCGGAAAGAAATCAGTACTCCAGAAGAGACTGTGGGATAACTTGAATGAATCAGGAGAAGATCCCGAAACATATTCATTTGAAGTTTCTGAGGGGTGATCTGAGTTCAATAATGAGCAAACTCGATGAGTATACCAAATCGCTGACAGATGAACTTCAACAAAATTCGCTGAGTTTAGAAGATGAACTTCAAAAAAATTCGAAGTGCCTGGAGGAGAAGCTTCTGGAAAATTCGAAAAGTTTGGAAGATAAATTTCTAGAGAATTCGAA
Organism: Leptinotarsa decemlineata; assembly: GCF_025532065.1. Lineage (NCBI taxonomy): Eukaryota > Metazoa > Arthropoda > Insecta > Coleoptera > Chrysomelidae > Leptinotarsa > Leptinotarsa decemlineata. Next base: position 30,495 of record NW_027412596.1, on the reverse strand, counting down.
TAGCTTGAAGGAAGAATACTTCTAGAAAATGCAGAAGCCGTGAAGAAAGAACTTTGTGGTATGGCGAGTCTACTCGAAGAAAGGATAGGAACCATCGAGATAGAGATAGACAAAATCAGGAAGGAAATGAATACGGAAGTAGTGAAAATCAAAGACCCAGTTCAGGCAGAAATCAGCAAGATGAAGGAAACAATTAGCAATTTGCAAAACCAAATCGTTAATTCTGCCGACACCGCAGAAACTATTACCGAAAACTCAATTCCGGAACTGAAAGATGTCAAAGTCAGTTCTAAACCATGAAAGCTCTCCATGGAGCCGTCCCAGTTCGACGGAAAAACTCCTTGGGCAAAATACCGCCGACAATTCGAAGCCGCGGCCAGAGCGAATGAATGGAATGCAGGAGAAAAGGCGGTAGCATTAACATTGGCGTTGCATGGAGAAGCAACGAATATTTTGCAAACCCCCACGACCCAGAAACAGAAGGCCGTGAGGGTTTACAGGAAAATGTAATGGACTGGTTAGCAGTTCAGGCATTCTTTGACGGACTTCGCGACCAAGAAACGTGGATGCACTGGCAAGCGTTCTGGAGTTTGAGGCTGCAAAACAATCCTGCAAGAGCCAGAGCAAAGTTCGAGCTATCGAGGAAGATGGATAGGTGCCTGCTGATATTGAGGCCACCCTCCCCGACGGCTCTGCAAATTGATTCGATCTTGTACGTGATATCTATGAATAATGTGCTACATTACAGTGAAAAATTCATCAATGAGTATCCACTATTAACGGAGATATAAGCAAAAATATGTCAAAAAATGTAAGTTTTTATTTTTATACACCCTCTTCGACGGCACTGAAAATTGATTTGATCTTGTACGTGATATCTATGAATAATGTGCTACATTACAGTGGAAAATTAATCTACGATCATCCACTTTTAACGGAGATATAAGCAAAAATATGTCAAAAAATTCAAGTTCTTATTTTTTACACCCTCTCCGACAGCACTGCAAATTGATTTGATCTTATACGTGATATCTATGAATAATGTGCTACATTACAGTGAGAAATTCATCAATGAGTATCCACTATTAACGGAGATATAAGCAAAAATATGTCAAAAAATGTAAGTTTTTATTTTTATACACCCTCTTCGACGGCACTGAAAATTGATTTGATCTTGTACGTGATATCTATGAATAATGTGCTACATTACAGTGGAAAATTAATCTACGATCATCCACTTTTAACGGAGATATAAGCAAAAATATGTCAAAAAATTCAAGTTCTTATTTTTTACACCCTCTCCGACAGCACTGCAAATTGATTTGATCTTGTACGTGATATCTATGAATAATGTGCTACATTACAGTGAGAAATTCATCAACGATCATCCACTATTAACTGAGATATAAGCAAAAATATGTATAAAAATAAAAAAAAATATTTTTTACACCTCCGACGGCAGTGCAAATTGATTTGATCTTGTAATTGTCATCTATGAATAATGTGCTACATTACAGTGTAAAATTCATCAACGATCATTCACTATTAACGGAGATATAGCTGCCTCAAAGGCTTGCCTCAAATTGCCCCGCTCTGTGGAAGATCTGCTTCGAAACCTCAGATCTCATTTCAGTCGTAGCTCATCGAGACAAGTTTCGAGAATTTCAACAGTTTTTCAAATCGAAATACATAAAATTCTTTCACCTGCCATAACACGTTGAGGCAGTGCGTGGATAGGGTACTTGAACAATTTGATGTTTTGAAAGCATATTTGAGGGAGTCAGTCTTTGAAGATCCTTCAGCAACAACAGAACAAATGCTCAATACAATGAATAATATTTTTACATATCTATATTTGGAGTTTATGAGTTATACTCTGGGGTTATTGACTAAATTTAATTTGTTATTCCAGTCAGAAAAACTACTTATTCATAAAATTAAATCTGAAACAGAGATACTTTTAAAAACACTTTGTTGTAATTATATGGAAATAGAAGAGATAAAACAAAAAAATATTTTTTCCCTAGACCATATTAACCTAGAAAATTCGTGAAGTTAGATAAAATATACCTTGGAGTATCAGCTTCAGAAACATTCCAGTCTTTGAAAATTGACCCCAATGTGTCACAAAAAGATTTAGATTTTTTTTCCAAAACTTGCTTGGAATTTTACGTAGAGTTTTAGTTAGTTACAAACATAAAAGATAGATTCGATTTTAAAGATCCTATTTTTGATTATATATTCATTGTAGAACCATTAAAAGCCCAATCTTTTGAAGAAAAGTCATTAAAGAAAGTCCTTAGTAGATTTCCAATTTTCAATCAGTTTGTAGATTCTCAAACCCTTTACAATGAATGGCGAAATCATGCCCTATTGGAGCATGATATTTTAAACCTTCCTGTAGAAGCAGATGAATATTGGTCTAAAATTTTTGAGTTGAAAAATGCTGTAGGAGCTGAACTATTTCCAAACTTGAAAAAAGTTATAATGTTTCTTTTGATACTGCCCTCTTCGAATGCTTCTACTGAAAGAGTTTTCAGTAGCCTGTTCAATATTAAAACAGAGGCTAGAAATTTATTATCGACGTCAACAGTAAGGTCACTGTTGGCTACAAGGGAAGGTATTCGAGAAAATGGGGGTTGTTTACATTTTGTGCCCGAACAAAATATGCTCAATGCTAATATATGGCATCCAGAAAAATAAATTGCAATATTGTAAAAATAGTATTATATATAAATACATACACTACAAAAATTATCTCATCACCAATACTTCCTGATTTTTAAATTTTTTGAGGACTACCGATATACATTAAGGGATTATGGCGCTTTATTCAATTTCAAATTATTAATTTCTCACTATTCTAAAATTCTGAAATACCTACTGAAAAGTGATCATTTTTGTGGAGTAGGTATATGCGCTTGTACCTAGTACCTAAAATGCAGTTGTGTTAAATATTTAGAGTTCCTATTTAAGTTATGTCAAAGTAGACAGTTTTTACATTTCTAGTTGTATATGGTTTGTTTTTTCGTAATAAATGTTCATCATATTTTCTATTAAAATGAATACAAATATCCAGTTTTCGTTTTAGTACATATAGTCAATAAGTCAATATTGACTTATTGACTATATATTTCTTTCCCAAATACTGACCAGCAGTATTTGGAAAAGAAAACTTTTGGCTTTCTTCTTCTACAAAAATTCTCTTTCCCAAAAAAAACCCTTCATAAAACCTTTAATATTGTTTTGTATTCTGGACACACTCGTGAGAGTAATTAATAAGGGAAAATATAAAAATAAATAAATTTCATTGTTCAAATTCTATAAAGATGAGGGGTGGTTGGGTGTTATATTTCATTTTTGGCAGCACAAAATGTGTCTAAATTCTTATAAAATGATAAGTGATTTTATTTTGCAGTTATCTTTAGTTTTGATATTTCCTTGTTGGCAACCATGAACTATATTCATAAATGTCGGTGCCATTTTCACTGTCACACTACTTTAACCTGTGTTTGGCTCCAACTCAAATAAAAAGCTTTTGAATTGCTGTTCCTTGTGCAATAAATACTATTGTGGTTTAAAATATTGAAACAATATTTACTGACATTGACAGTTGATACAAAAGGTTGCCAACAAAAAATTATGAAAACGGGCCACCACATCCTATTAGAATATCATCCATTAAAGAAATGGTTCAAAAAATATTTTTCATAATACTATTGACTGTCGCTATCCTACATTTCATACCAAATTATTTTGGCAGTAGAGTACAAGAGCATATTCAGTGTAATATAATTTTTTTGTGTGCACATTTCGTCGTCAATCTACGATGAGCTTGACTTTCAAATCAACATATTTCTTGCTTTAAACAATGCAATTTTATTTGAAAACACCGACTTTTTGAAAAGTGTTGTGTCCTGGCAAAAATCGGGTAATCTCAGTAACAATTTTGGGTATTTTGACGATTTTTCATTGGCAACACTGGATTCAATACCAAAAATGGGAAGTAATCTTACTGGGCCCATTTATTTCGAATTGGTTGCAGAGAACATCCTTACTGTGATTGTGGAAAAGTTGAGGACCTTAATCATATCATACTGGAATGCCCTATAAACTATATACCTGAGTTGGACCTATACCACGAATTTCAAAATCTTGGTTTAAAATCTCCTCTATCAATGCAAACCATTTTATACAATATGAACTTCAAAATAATGCTACTCCTAATGAAATTTATAACCTATAACAGAATTGACTTATAGTAGTATAATAATAACAAAATTACTCTTACAGATCCCTACTATTTATAACCTGGGTGCTACTAGTCCGAGGCAACATTTCGGGTGTGTAATGCTCCGCCGTTGCTCCGGAGCGAAAAACGTGACTTCCTTTGTTGTGCTATCTGTCTTATACCTACCTCAAAAATAATTATTCACCTGGTCAGTTGGTCTATACATTGTCTTTTACTGTAAATAAGTTAATGTAAAAATATATATAGTCATAATTGCAGAATAGGATGTTTATGGAATCACTTCGAGTGAGACAACCTAAACATCTGAGGGAAGGGTGATGGAACAAATCACCGATGACTGGCAAATTGCCGAAAAGGCAGAGCCATAAGAAGAAGAAGAAGAAGAGAATCTTACTGGGCAGAGTACACTAAACCAATGGGATCTTTGTTGTTTATATTGATTTTTTTATAATAGCCATATTTTTAAAATAAATAACTTTGACAACCATAATGGAAAATGAAAGTAAAGATGGTCCTGTTGAGACTATAGAGTCTTTGACAAAAGAGGTAGAGGCCCTGAAAAAAAAATTGGAAGATGAGAGACAAAAGTTGAATGATGTTACTTGTAGGTTTTTTATTCTGACAGAATTTTCGGAAAATACATTCTGTTACATTTCAGTGGCAACTGTTGCGGAACGCTTGGATATAATTAATTATATGAACATTAAACCAAGAAGAACCTTAAAGGGTCACCAAGCCAAGGTTTTATGTTCAGATTGGTCTCCTGATAAAAGGCATATAGTGTCTTCATCTCAGGTGTGTTTTTGCAAGAACTAGAAGTTTTATCTTAAAAAATGGGCTCCCCATTTTTAATTCCAGGAATAATATCTCCACCAAAAATATCTCCAGACAAATACATCTCAAAACTAAAGTACCCCACAAAAAAAAATATAAAGGAGTAGGTAGCAGGAGTTCAGCTATCATAGAAGTTTTTGTATATTTTATTTGGCAAAATGTTTTTGTCGAAAGAATTTTTTGTCCTGAGCCTTTTTTTACTGAGATATTCTCAGCTGAGATATTTGTAGCTGAGAAATTAGGAGGGGGTATTATATTTTTGGTAGAATATTGTTTAACACCATAGATGGCGTCTAATGCCTACTTCTTGAAATTATTTCTGTTTGTTATCCACTTTTTTGGGTTTTTTCACTTTCCACAATCTGAAAAAAATATGAAAATTATGATGGAGAACTTTTAAGTGTAGAAATGGCAAACTTTTTGTTTACCCCGATAAGTTACTGTGTAAAATCAAAGGATTTCTCACAAAGATAAATGTTCTATTTATCAGTAACTTGTTGTATTTAACACTTTTGCCTATCTAAAAAATTGCTAAGAAATAATATAAGACTTATCTTAATGTTTTGGAGGCCAAACTCTGCCTACGTCTTCAGAAATGGACCAAAAATTAAAAGATATATGCAGTTATTCCTTTGCTGATTATTTTCTCAACTTATATGTTAGATGTCAAAGGAGTTTTGAAATGTGAATTATGTCAATGTTGTTGATTGACTACTGAAACATTCGATGTAATACAAGGTGCTCTTCATTTTGCCACTATCTAAATTTTTCTTCAAGGCAGGTAGCCAAGTACGATCTATTTCTAAGGAGCTGTTCGAAATACAATTCTCTCCAGCAAACTAAAAAGTTTGCCCTTTCTACACTTGTATAAAGTTCCCCATTATAATTTTCATATTTTTTCAGATTGTGGAAGATGAAAATACCCAAAATAGGTCGATAAAAATTGATTTTTCTCCACAAAAATGACTTTCCTTTGATTTCTATGTGGTTTCATTCCAAACCTATTTGACCTGTAGGAAATTAAAAAATTTGAATACAGTTATAATAAAGATAAAATCCATAATTTGGGAGAAGGAATATGTTGCCTGCCTCATTCATTTTGTTCCAAACCCACATTTTTTTTAATACTGACAGATTAAAAAAAAATATAAAAAATACACCATTGAGCGAAGATGTATCAACTCAGTAAATTGCAAAAGTTGATACATAAGGAAAGTACATTTCCTCACTTATATAAATTTTAAATTTCATTTTTACTTTGCAATTATTTTGTGTGGAAAAATGAGTTCTTACATGATTAAAATTCAAATTATATGATTCTTGGGTAAGGTGTTTTAGTTCTGTGTTTGTCACTGAGGCCATTAAAATTTTCATTTGGACTCTTATACTTTTTGTTCATTCTTATGAACCAAACAAATACAGCTGTAATTAATTTTGAGATATATTTATATTGATGATGATATTCTTTCATTTCTGGCATTTTCTTTTGCATTTTGGAACTCTCCTATAAAAAAAAAGTAATATTTTCGACAAAAAAAAACTGTCCATATTTTGTAGGTCATAAATAAAGTATTGAAATAATCGATAGTTATAAATTAAAAAAAAAAATTAAATTTTTTTGTGCCTTTAACTTTTTTGCATTTTTGAAAACTTTTTTATGGCACTTATTGTGATATTTAACTTCTTCTATTGATTTCGGAATAATTTATATTTTGTATATCATGAATTTCCTGCTGAAATAGTGATTATATTGACCATAAACTTCACATTCATTATTTTCGTGTTTCTGGTACCATTATTGGGTTTTTGAAAAAGTTTCTCATAAGTATGATAATTATTATCTTCTCAGAACATTTTTTTTTTATTCTAGGGATTATTATTATTATCATTATCATTAATTAATATTAATTATTATTATTTGCTGACCCATATTTTATTAGTAATAAACGTCTATTTCAAAAGAGTGTAGAGTAATAAATCATGAAGTGTCATAAAATTTGCCTGAATTTCGTTGTCGTCCATGGGCGTAGGCAAATCTTAGGATTATTAAACTTAATAATTAAAGTAAATTAAAAATTACAGACATAGATAATAATAAAAGGCCATTTTTGGGAAGTAATTTGGTCTAAAACTAAGTACCTACATGTATTTAGGTAAGTAAAATTTCTTAAAAAAAGATTAAGATTAATTTTAGTGGTTCTTGTAAACTTATTTAATATGCAATTTGGGTTCATATACTTGAGCATGATTTCTCAAAAAAGGGTTAACACTTAGTTCCGAGGTGCCATGTCATTATAATAATCCCTTTTTGACCCTGCCCACCAATCATGCAATACCTATTAAACCCAGGTAATTAAGAAAAAGGGTTTAATTATATTGTAATGGTGTCTTAAACATTCGAGTTATAATAGTAATTGTTACTACACCAATTAAACGTACAGTGATATTGTGATATAGAAATAGTGAAAAAGTTATAAAATGGGGACATTTACTCCAAAGAAAAGAAGTGTAAAAAATTCTCCGCTATCTGTTTGCGAAAAAGTTATAATTTTAAATGTATATGATTGCATAAAACACGATCACCCTAGTTTGTCTGTGCAAGAAAGTGTTGAGCGATGTGCCCGAATGACTGGAATTGGACAGTCCACGATTTTTAAATTATTGCGAGAAAGAAAGATATCAGGCCAGGTAAGTCCATGCAAGAGAAAATCAGGAAGACCAATAAAAATCTTAGATGAAGACACCAAATGTGACATTCGAAGAAAAGTTCATTCGTTTTATTTTAAAAAGGAAATACCCACTCTTGAAAAAATATTTATCGAGATAAGCCAAGATAACGATATTCCTTGATATCTAGAAAACTTTTATGGAAAACTTTAAAAAGTATGAATTTTGCCTGGGAAAAGCACAATCGAAAGGCACTATTACTGGAAAGTGATGAAATTGTTTGCTGGAGACGAAAATATTTGACAACTATAAAGCAGTACCGCAAAGAGCAAAAGAAAATTTTTTATCTTGATGAGACGTGGATAAACGAAGGTTATATAGTCAAAAAAATGTGGCAAGATAAAAATATAACAAGTTCTCGCCAAGCTTTCATAGAAGGCCTTTCGACGGGTATTAAAGTGCCTTCGGGAAAAGGGAAGAGGCTTATAATTGCTCACATTGGAAGCGAAGACGGATTTTTAAAAGAAGGTTTGTTAAGCTTTGAGTCGTGCCGGACGGGAGATTATCATGAGGACATGAATTCGGATGTCTTCGAAGACTACTTCGGGGAATGTTAAAATTTCTTTCAGCTGATTCGGTCGTGGTTATGGATAATGCAAGCTACCATTCAAGGCGCTTAGAGAAGGTACCAACTTCAGCTTGGAGAAAGCAAGAAATTATTAACTGGCTGTCAAATATAGGTATTCAGTTTGAGACGAATTCAGTAAAGAAGGAACTACTAGCCATAGTAAAACAACATAAATCTCGCTTCATGAAATATGCCGTAGAAGATGTAGCAGAAAAGTATAAAGTAACTGTGCTGCGCCTACCGCCATATCATTGCGAATTAAATCCTATAGAACTTATATGGGCACAAGTTAAAAGATATGTTGCAAGGCACAATACCACATTTAAAATGAAAGATGTCAAGGTATTGTTTGATCAAGCCATTATGGAAATCACATCAGAAAACTGGCAAAAAGCAATCCAGCATGTTTTAAAAGAGGAAGATAAAATGTGGGAACTGGACAACTTGGTCGATCAGGTGGTTGACCCTATAATTATAACACCAGGGGATGATGACAGTTCTTCGGATGAAGACTATACTGATATAGAATAATTTAATTGAATTGTAAATATACTGTAGCGGGATAAGCAATCTGGACAGAGACCAGTGTATCAGTGACAGTGACACTTTTGCTTAGGTTAGGGTTTAGAATTAAGGGTAGTCTGAATAATTATTTTCTCGGAAGGTTCTCGAAAATTGTACCTAGTAATCTCTAGAACATTCAATTAGGGTATAAATAGAGTGTTGTTAAACGTTAAGGGAAGTTCACAGTTTTAGTATTGTTCAAGTGTCAAATTGTAATAACGTATCCAGTAAAGTTCTTGTCGTTTTTGTGAATAAATTGATTTAAAGTCCCCACAAGTGTTTCAATACGTAAAGTTCGTTCGTGTGTGTTTGTGAGTATTTCCCGATTTCGGTTCGTATATATTTTATTGTTACATTTTATATTTTTTTAATAACACTGTTCTGCTGTATTAAATTTTTATTTCCTTTAATATAATTTTTATGAATGCATATTCTTTTGGCAATTATCCCACTAGCGCGCCTCTGGCTCAGTATTTATCCGTCGATAACAATGGACAAATCCCTTAAAACAGGGTGATACCTACCTGCTCTTTATGAAACGACATAATTTTGCAATGCGGACTAGGGAAGTGACAGAATTTATTGACGGATCACCCTGTAGCGCTTTTGAATACTTAATGAGATTTTATTACTCTACGCTCTTTTGAAATAGACTATAGTTGTTGAAATAATAATAAAGACCAAAAATAATATTTGTATTTTTTGTATTTTTTATTCTGTTCCTGAATAGTTTTATAATTGAAATGGTGAATATTGAATTGAATTTATAACCTACAAAATATGGGACTGGTTGTCCCATATTTTGCAGTTATAAATTATTTACAGAAATAATAATAATGACCATAAATCTAAAGATCTTTTGATTTAGATCACAGTTATGAAAAAGTTTCTAATGCATATGATGAATAATGATCACCTTCTTGACATACAAAATGTAGTTTCAATAATAAATTGTTTGTTACATAGTTATTAGCTACTCAGATTGTAACAGTTCCAATAAATATTGAAATGTTCAATAAAATTTTATAATTAACTTTAAAAATGAAATCCGAATTTGGTAATTCAAGCATGAAACTAATTATCCCAGTATTTTTATATATAGACTGATGATGTTGTTTGGACTACAAATGAGTGGCCCCGTACTAATGTATGGAAGTGAGAAATAGATTCGATAAAAATTATTCATTTCGTCTTTTTTATATCATGGGTTCAATATTGAAGATTAGGCAGCATTTGTATTAAGGAAATTGGATTAAAAGTAATAACAAATCAGACCCATTGTCTAAATTATTGTTTAGTTTTAATTTAGTTTTTATATCCAAAAGCTGTTGTTCCTGAGGAACAGAAACAAGACAACGAATTGGTTTCTCATGTGGTCCACTCTACATTATGCGTTATTTTTTATTCCCTATATGTTTATTTATGAATTTGTACTAGGATGGGAAAATGATAATTTGGGATGCTTTTACAACTAACAAGGAGCACGCAGTTACGATGCCAACAACTTGGGTGATGGCATGTGCTTATGCACCTTCAGGGAATTTGGTAGCTTGCGGGTACATAGCTTGTAGATTATAGAAAAGGGAAAATGAACAGAATAATCTCACAGGTCCTATTATTACATTATTTAAAGAATGAAGCTACAGAATGCAATACCTTTTGAAATACCGATTTGAAAATCAAAGTTCCTAATTCCTAAGAAATTTATGAAGGTTCTGATGAAATATAAAAGGTGACTGTTTTTTTATAATATCTAGTTAAGAATATATAGGTCGAGTTATAATAAGCAGCAGATTACATTAAAGATGGTCTAACCTATTATAAACAGATACATTTTTCAAATTTCTAGTTTTTTTGTATGTTTCAACACATTGTATGAAGTTGCTTCGGTTAGTAGATTGTAGAACTAACTCAATTTTAAATTGAAAGGGGTGTATTTTTAGGAGAGAATTTTTCTGAAAGAAATATTTTTGGTTTTCTACTTCTCCATCTCTATACAAAAAAGTATTTTTTTTTTCTTTCATATAATTCAATATTTATATGAAAGTAGTTGATTCAAGAGGGCTTTTTCTTCTATTTTGTGTCTGAAAGTTACTTCTTTGCATAATTTATACATTTTGTGAAGAGTTTATTTTGAAATTAATTGAATTATTTTTGTCTTTAGAAGTTTCCCACATTAAATAAAATTGTCAATGTATTTGCTAATTTCCAGCATTTCATATCCAATTATGAGAAGTGTTTCATGTGTTATGTTATGTTTATGTTTTTATTAATCTAATACAAAACATATTTCCGCTATCAAAACTACACTATTCTTTAGAGTTTTTCACCACCCAAGTTCATCTACCAGTTGACGCCATATGGAGATAGCTATTCTATTTCTTAAACTAACTTCCCCTTTTTGTATTTAAGGGGTTGACTAACACTTTCGCTTTCAGTCACTCATCAAAAATATTCTGAGAACTAATTAGTGGGAAATTTTCTGGAAAAAATCCAAATATATATAAACATGAGATGATTTATCGGACATACCACTCAAAAAACTGGAAAACCATAGTCACGTGTTTCAGGCTTTTCGCCCATCATTAGTATGGTGCAGCCAAGTGCAATGATATGCAACACTTGGTTGTCAAAAGAACTACAAATGCACGGAGCCATCAGCAGAAGCCAGTACTGTTACAATATTGTCTTTTCAATTAAAAATTGTATAAAATGATGTATTTTTACGTAAATTCTGTTCGACCTTGATTTCTTGTCCTGTTCAAATGTTAAGAGGAGGGGACTATCCACACTGAATAACCACTTAGACATACAAAATAAATATAACAATTATAAATAGGTATGACAAATGTAAATGTATACACGTATATGAAGGTCAATTTCACTAGTTCGGACTTCCATTGTCTATTATATAAAATGATTTGAAATCCCTGAAACAAGTAAAAAAGAATAATTAAAAAAGAATAGTTGAAAATAACAATTATATTAAGCAACAATAAACCTGAAATGAAATGATAGTAAAATAACCTACAAGTAAAAATATAATAATTGAATAAATAAAAATTAAAGGAATGCAAAAAGAAAATAATAAAAATAAAAAAGTGTAGAGATTCCAAGTCACGTTAGTTCACGACGTTTCGATTGTTGGTATCTACAATCGTCTTCGGGTGATGACTGGACTGATTCCTCCGAGAGATGACTATTTTATAGGTCGTTGAAATACTTTCACTTTCTCTACTTTCCATTTTCCGCTTCACTGATTCCGTGAGAGATGACCGATTTGGCGGGAGTTGGTCATTTCTCGTTTGATGATGGGTTTCCATATGTTTCGTATATCTACGCTGGCCTGACTGAATACGTTGTTGGACAACATGTATGCGGCTTCCCTAAATTTTCTCCTGAACCAATGTTCCTCTCTGTGCAAGATCTCAGCTTGGGACCACCAGCAAATCAGGAATAGCAGACCATGTTTGGACCCATCAACACAACATCGAGTGGTCCCAAGCTGAGATCTTGCACAGAGAGGAACATTGGTTCAGGAGAAAATTTAAGGAAGCCGCATACATGTTGTCCAACAACGTATTCAGCCAGGCCAGCGTAGATATACGAAACATATGGAAACCCATCATCAAACGAGAAATGACCAACTCCCGCCAAATCGGTCATCTCTCACGGAATCAGTGAAGCGGAAAATGGAAAGTAGAGAAAGTGAAAGTATTTCAACGACCTATAAAATAGTCATCTCTCGGAGGAATCAGTCCAGTCATCACCCAAGACGATTGTAGATACCAACAATCGAAACGTCGTGAACTAACGTGACTTGGAATCTCTACACTTTTTTATTTTTATTATTTTCTTTTTGCATTCCTTTAATTTTTATTTATTCAATTATTATATTTTTACTTGTAGGTTATTTTACTATCATTTCATTTCAGGTTTATTGTTGCTTAATATAATTGTTATTTTCAACTATTCTTTTTTAATTATTCTTTTTACCTTGTTTCAGGGATTTCAAATCATTTTATATAATAGACAATGGAAGTCCGAACTAGTGAAATTCATCACGAAACATTGTCAATCACCTTCAAAGAAACGTATATGAAGGTCATTGTGTATTATCACTTTAGTATTCATCATGTCATGACAAGCATTTTGATAATTCTAAGACAATTTTAAAATTTTTAAATCCTTGATCATATCTATGAAATAAGCTAAATCATTTTATATTTCTTCGTATTCATAAATAATAGAATACTTTGCAGTTAAGGATTTTGGCGTTGACAAAGTTATGTTATTGTTTGCTTGGCAAATTTAATATATTCTGTAACATTGCTATCTCAGAAGTATGTCTCTTTTTGATGATACCAACAGTTTTCATTGTAAATACACAAGATATAGTCAGGATTTGTAAAATAAAAAAAATAATAGTGATCATTTAATTTGGCATTACTTAAATAGTATAGTTCTTTTTTTTACAATCAAAACTCATTAAATGCCTGTTGCAATAACCCTAGAAAGCAATTCCAATTTTGAAGCAATTTTTTAGTCTATTACTGGTTTTTTTTTGCTCTTCAATTTACTGAGATAATATGGATTATCCTAGGTTAACGTTGAACTATCAAACAAAAAACAAATTATGGTTCATTTTAGGCTCCTTGGACGGAGTGTCCAAGTTTCCAGGTCTATAGGTTTTATGTCTGATGTTTTAACTAGTAGAGATGAGATGAAGTGTTCTAGTTGTCCTCACAGCATATACTTTAGTATGTACTGGCGTATGCACGCTACCTTATCGCTTTTGATAAGGCCTATCACAGTAGTAGACGATATGTCAGGTATAAAAACCGACCAGCAAATCGGGAAAATAGTTTTGACACATGATTTCGGTTTTTTTATTTCATGCTATTTATTTTTTCATAGTTCTCAAAAGTCTTGACTCAAAATGAATACAACGCCTCAAAAGGTTAAAATTGTGGGTTCGCCTCTAAGCCTCAATGTGCCAAATACATTTCTTGTTATAGGACCGTCTGCAATGTTTGATGTAACCTATTAAAAAAATATAGGATTAATATCTAAATGCTTTATTTCTGGTATTGCTGGATGATCACCTAAATTATACAAGATGGTAAATTGAATTTGGTAGGATTGTGAAATTGAAAATATAATACTTGCATAACTGTTGGAAATTCAAAATAGGCTCAATTTGAATATAGGAATTGTTGAACAATTTTCAAGTAAATTTTCAGAAATAAAAAAACATTATTTTCTTCATCCTATATTCATCCTATATTTCTACAAAATAAATAGGTCATCAATGAAACAAGGGACTCAATTTGTTGGTTGGATGTTCTAAAATTTCCAGTGTTTTGATTTCTCATGTACTTAAATAATATAAACAAATAGTTATTTTTGATTTTACCTCTTCAGTCTCTGCTTGAAGTATCCACTCAAATATTCAAATATATTGGAGCCTAAAATGAGCGTAAAAGCACTGTAATTTTGAATTTTTTACGAAAATTAAGGAAGTGTGAAGATTTACCAACACAATATTAAAACTTACATTGAAGTAAAGTCTACTTTTTTCATACTGCAAACACAATTATGGGTATAGAAATTTAAAAATTATAGACCAATATTCTGTAATGTTCGTCACTGCCCCCTTGACTGAACTGTGTAAATATAGTTATAAATTCTTGAGACCGTGAGATTGTTTTTCTCATTTGCCCATATCAGCATTTGTAGTTCTGAGCTTCATTTATTTTTTTTATTAGGGGTTTGGATAATAAGGTAACTGTTTATCCCTTAAGTCTAGACGAAGATGTATCACTACGAAAAAAAACTGTTGGAACTCATACTAGCTACATGAGCTGCTGTATTTTTCCCAATTCAGATCAACAGGTACGAATGCCCACTTTTTAATTGATGATGTTTAGTAGATCAATCCAGTGTTTTTGCAGATTTTGACTGGTAGCGGAGATTCGACGTGTGCTCTATGGGATGTAGAGTCGGGTCAGTTGCTTCAAAGTTTCCATGGACATTCAGCGGATGTCATGGCAATAGATTTGGCCCCTTCTGAAACTGGAAATACATTTGTTTCTGGAGTTAGTATCAAGCAAAAACACTATTATGATCAATTTTTATTTTAGAGCATCAGCTTGTAATGTGTTGTTAGGTATTTAGGCCTTTCAGTTCTGCAAAATACAATAAGTATTTTGTACATTTGGTACAAGATTCGTTTGATAAGATTAGTACTAAAGTCGGTTACAGATTTGGAATGATTTAACATGAACACTGTATTTTTTCAGAGTTGCGATAAAATGATTTTAATTTGGGACATGAGGTCTGGACAATGTGTCCAATCTTTTGAAGGCCACGAATCAGATGTGAATAGTGTGAAATTCCACCCTAGTGGTGACGCTATCGCAACTGGCAGTGATGATGCAACGGTTTGTTTCAATTATTTTTTCTATATTTTTAAGTAGTACGTAATTGTTGAATAGACTATTATTGATATTTTTTATTTTCAGTGCCGGTTGTTTGACTTGAGAGCTGACAGAGAAATAGCAATTTATACTAAGGAGAGCATAATGTTTGGTGTGAATTCTGTTGACTTTTCTGTATCAGGTGAGTTTCAGTTACTTCTCGAGCTCGACAGAAAGAATTTTTTTCGATATTGAATGTTTCAATAATTGAATTTGAATTTTCTATTGTAGAATTGTGTTGCTTGCAATTCTGACAATGAAACTAATGAATTCATTTAATGGAACTACCAATGAACTGGTAATAAATATGAATTATATAATAATATCGCAGCAGAAACAATTGATAATTTCTTCAACATTCCACTACTAGCCCATTTTTGTGACAAAATAGTGCTCCTGTTATAGGTCTCAGATATATGGTGCAATTTTTGTAATCTAATATAAAATTCATAAACCATTATAGTTTTAGTGGATAATTAATGAATACCAATAATACTGATACATTCAGTGAATATTAATTTATTTATCTACACTATCTAAAGCATTGCCTATTTTTTACAAAATATTTAACAAATTTATACATATGTACTGTAACGATAATCTATAACTATCAGCTAGATGTAAGAAAATATAAAAAAGACAAAAATAAGCCAGTTAATTACAATCTTTTCACAGTATTTTTAAACGATTCCAAAGAATTGAAAATTTCTTAATCTACATTGTATGTGTTTGCAAGTCTCAAAATTCTGCCTATAGACTCATTCTGGCCATAGGTGGTATGATAAAAGGGTACTGTATTACTGGTTCTCTTTGGATCCAAATTTAAAATTATAAGTTCAACGAGTTTCGGGGAATTGATGTTACCATTGATCGTTTTGTAAGTTAGTATAAGATCTGAATCCTTTATGAACCAGAGTAATCAAGTTAAAAATGTCCAATATAATTTTATAGTTATATTCATCAATATGATATTCTAGGTGCAAGGTTTTCCAGAAGTATTTCTTTTAGGAGTGCCACCATATAATTGATTCTACTAGAACTTTAAAACAATTTTGATATTCAACATAATAACACCATTTTGAGTTATTAGTCGCGTCGTATCCTTTAGATACAACAAGCCATAATGAAGCTTCTCTTTGCAAAGACAGATAGTCAATCGGATCTAATCATCGTGCCAAGCACTATCTAGTATTTTAAAAATCAGTTAGCAAAGTATATCTCAGAAATAGCACAAGCACGATAGCTAATCTGTCATCTTCAAATTGAGAATATTGAATGCACACATATTGGCAGCAGTCTACATAAAATATACATATTCAAAGGAGTGTTGCTAGAAGCCTATGGGTCGACATATTTTATAAGGCTTGAAAGTGCATTGGCATTGTATACCTGGTCAATGTGAGCTCGATATTTTCCATATTTGGCCGCTATTGGGGTATTGATTCCATTCTGGAGAACTTTTCTTCGAATGGTCAAGTGGATATTATCTTGTCCAAGTAATATCATCGGTTGTTTGTCAATTTCAGAGAAAGGAGTTCCTTGGAAATGTGAAAGCCCCTCCCAATCAGTTTATATTATTGGAGAGATGCATTAACGAGACAATATTTTTTTTTTAACATAAGATGAAATTAATTTTTTGGTGATCAATTTGTCGATTATTTGATTTGGATGTCCAGACATAACTTTTCACTTGTGATGCACTATTTGAACCTTTGGTGTAGTAATGAATATTACTTGAATTTTACCTTAACACCAAACCGTTATTTTTAACACCTCGACATGTGTTTCAATCACCAAGTGGGATAAAACTCCGGTAATATTCATGAATTTTCACTATCAATTATCTTATTGTCTGCTTGTTCTCAGAGACGTTGGTGATCTTTTGAATGGTATTTCCTTCTGTCAATATTGTTCATCTTCAGTTTCTGAAGTCGTTGATATACAATAAAAAGGGGGTTGGAGATAATGTGGATCCCTGGGGAACATCAGCGTTGATGGTAAAAGTTTTTGAGATATATCCATCGACGACCACTTGCAGGGAACGTTCTTTCAGGAAGCTGAAGAGCCATACACAAAAATGATCCGACAAGCCAAAGCATCGAAGTTTGGCCACGAAACCCTCATGCCACACACGGTCAAAGGCCTTAGAAATATCAAGCGCAGCAGCTCTTGATTCTCCATGTTTCTCGATTGCGTTATGCCAAATATGGGTGACATACGATAGAAGGTCGCCTGTTGATCTTTGTTTCCGAAAGCCATATTGCTGATCGCTCAAGATG
Organism: Leptinotarsa decemlineata; assembly: GCF_025532065.1. Classification (NCBI taxonomy): domain Eukaryota; kingdom Metazoa; phylum Arthropoda; class Insecta; order Coleoptera; family Chrysomelidae; genus Leptinotarsa; species Leptinotarsa decemlineata. Next base: position 12,792 of record NW_027412596.1, on the reverse strand, counting down.
TTGAAGCCGTCCAAATATTTGATGATATGGTGGTTTACGGCTTTCTCCATGATTTTTTATATCACAGATAGCAAAGCGACTGGTCTATAATTATTTGTAAGATTTTTCTTGCCCTTTTTGGGAATAGACTGAACGCGAACAATCTTCCAACAAGAAGGAAAAACCCGTTTCTTGTAAGACAGGTTGAAAAGTCGGCAAAACACTGATGCGAGTTCATTTGCGCACTTATCGATAAGTAATTTCTGGCATTGTGGGTTCTAGTGTGGGAATAGTGGGTGGTGCCTTTCCAAAATATCGACTGTGGAGTGGGACGCAAATTGTTCAGGTAGTGAATTTGTTTTTTCTATGGCTGTTGTTGCAATTGAACCATCCGCTTTTGTTAGTGGTGTAATTGTGAATTCTGTAAAGTTCTGATCAACAGCTTCAGCTACCGACCAGAAGGATCTAGACCCGTTGGGATTGGCAAGCAGTTTATCCCTAATTCTCTGATTGTGAAGTTCTTTGCTTTCATTTATCCTAATTTTGCAGCTGTTGGGAGCATTAACAAACCTATTTAGGTTTTCAACAGTTGTCACTGTAGACTAAACACCAAACCGTTATTTTTAACACCTCGACACGTATTTCAATCACCAAGAGATCATCTTCAAGATGAAAATTAAACTTAAAAAGTGGAAGTTATTCTGATGGATGAAAAATTTTATTTTATTTATACTACGTCTTCTCTATACAAAGCCAGGCACAGAAAATGCCTTTTCAACATTTCATCCATCACACATACACTGGGTGTCGGTTCAAAGCTCTGCCATCTGCTATATTATGTCCTACAGACTTATACCCTGAGGCCACATTAGGTACTGAAAGTAGGTATCTCACTCTCTGTACCCCGCTTCTCACTCCAGTTGACACTACACTATGAAAATAAACCATATGACTGAACAAAAGAAGAAGATTATACTAGTTGACGTCTATTTGTATACCTAACCATAACAATTTGAATAAGTGTCAGCATCTTGATTATGACTATGTAACAGTCTACAATTCGAAATTGGCAAAAAGGGGTTTATTTGTGTTCAGATTGTCTCCCAAACAATATACAATGAAAAGTGGAAAATGGAATGTTACAGTAGTTGAAGTAAATGTGATAATCTCCGAAACATGGATGCGTGAAGGCGAAGAACTCTTTTATAGTTTCAAGAATCTCAATTCTATTTATTCCTTAAGGTTGAAACGTAGGAGTGACATAGTAATATTTTTGGAAGAAAATATGGATTACGAAATTGTCTTAAAAGATCCTGCATACATTGAAGTAAAAATATCGCAATTTAACATTTTGTTGTGTGATATGTACTGATGGAGAACTCCAAAGCTCTTCTGAAGAGACTTGATGAAAATCTTCAAACATAAATAATACAAAACTGGAATGTTTTGTTTTTGGAGAACTGAATATTAACATTCTGAAGAATGCAAACAAAGTATTTTTGCTACCTGGTCAACCTCTCTTTCAGAAAAAGTGACTCGACTCTGTGAAAAATGAACTTATAGTCAAAAGTAAATTTTTCACGCACTATGATATAGTGCGTCAACAGACGAGAAAATTTGTCTATTGATTACTTCAACAATACACCTAAAATCATTTTAAAAAACCGGGCAGTCCTTCGCGTTACTACTAAAATGTTAGAGCATTATCTGAACCTGGCTCACACACTTGAATTTACGGATTGCTGAAAACTTGGGTCTCTCAACTACAATGACTATAAAAGTGACTGCTTTATTGAAACCAGTTTCTTCAGCAGGGATGGGGGTGTATTAATAAACATTAAAAAATCATTTCTCACGCATCTAATTTAGTCTGATCCCTCGATCGAATAATTGTTTTTTTCTTCAATAACAAATCTATAATTGTTACCTACTGTATATTTTCCACCCAAATCTATACCTACTTCATATCAATCTTCCTTTGATCAGCTAATCATCATAAGTGAGCAATATGCTAGTGCAACCCTTTTCCTATTTGGTGATTTTAATCTTCCTTCGGCAGTATGGGGTTTAAATGATTATTGCTTCGTTGCTTCTCTCTCTGTACCCAGCTATTTAATCTGAGATTGATTCTATTGAAACTATATCCAACATCTGTGTTTTCCTCAATCTTTTCCAGTCCAACAAAATAATAAGGCTGTTGACTGTCCTGTTTATTCTTCACTTGAATGTTATTTGCCGTTCAAAAGGGTATTACTATGACTTCTTCTCGTTGACTCAATTATTATTTACTTTGTTCTGCACTTCCCGTGAGCTGAAGAAGAAATCAGCTCACAAGAGCGCAAGGTGTGGAAAGCTATGCAGCATTTAGTAATTTCAAATCTAGAGGTAAATTTTTAGCAAGACAGTGTTGAGCAAATTGCATCCAAGGCACTGAACATTCTATTATTAATAATGTTAAATCCTTTTGAAAATGTGTAAGCAGCAATGTGTAAGCAAATATAATTCCAGCTAGTTATGGAATCGCTCTGCAGTTGATTCAGTGGAATGTCCACTGCGCCACCTGCAAACAGAGCCAGGAAACAACTCCACAAGCATACTCTGGGGTGGGAGTCGGAATAATGATTAATATTCCGGAGAGGTGCATTATGACTTGCTGTCTAGTCCCCAGGTTTCGTCACGAGTTCTCTCTGAGGTCTCAATCTAAGGAGTAGGCAGATTGAGACCCCGGTGTCTCATATCAATTTCTTGAAAATGGTTCCAAATCGGAGCCGAGTATATATACGAGGGTGGTCTGAAAAGCTTCCGACCTCAATATGAATATAGCATCACTTGTAAATAAAAGCTAGTGAATTTTGTTGTTCATCTGTTGACAGTAACTCACCATTTTGAACACGCAGTTGTTATGTAACCGTCGTTTGAGTGAGTTGATGTATTGAAAATGACAAAATCGAGTATCGAGCTTTCATTAAATATTTGTTTTTGAAAGGCAATACGCCTACGAAAATCAAAGATGAGTTGGATTCTGGTATGGGGACTCTGCGCCGTTATTTACCACAGTGAAATTTTGGGCAGCTGAATTATTTAAATGTGACCGTAAAAGCATGGGAGACGGTGAACGTTTAAGACGTCCAAAAACTGCAACTACTGTCGAAAACATCGCCAACTTTCATCAAATGGTGCTAGACGACCGCTGAATTAAAGTGAGAGAGATAACAGAGGTTATGAACATGTCAAAAGAACGTGTTTGTCACTTATTAAATGAACATGTAGGCATGAGAAAACTGTCCTCGCGTTGGGTGGCACGTTTCTCACGTTAAACCAAAAACGTGTTCGAATGAACATTTTCAACGCTCTGTTGACGCAGTTTTGATGCCGATTAATTACTGTAGATGAAACTACGTGGTAGGAGATCATCATGAAAAAAAACAGTAAATTTAATTTCTCATTTTTCATGAAACTTGGATCCACCATTATACGCCCGACACGAAAATACAGTCCAAACAGTGGAATTAAAAAAAAAGCAAAAACTGTTTTTACAGCTGGGAAAGTGAAAACGACTGTTTTTGGGATAGTCATAGAGTTATTTTGATCTATTATCTTAAAAAATAAGAAAATCATTATAAGAGCATACTACGCCTCATTACTTGACAAGCTGAAGACAGAGAAAGAAAATCCTGTTTCACCAAGATAACGCACCGTCTCACACCTCAGCGGTTGCCATGGCAAAAATCCACGAATTTCGGCTGGAAATACTTGACCTCATCCACTATATCTAGCTCCTCCAAGTGACTTTTTTTTATTCCGTCATCTAAAAATTGTGCTCGATGGACAGATATTTTCGTCAAATGAAGAGGGAATCATCTTCGTGAACAATTATTTTGCTGAGTACTATTTCAACGGGTTACAGAGATGGGAACATCCGTGGGAGAAGTGTGTAGAGTTGAAAGGAGACTACGTTGAAAAATAAAAAAATATGAAAAAATGTCTTGTCTCTTTGTTATTGGTTCTCTGAGTCAGGTCTGAAATCTTCTCCTCATGGTTGAACTTTTCCTCACCCGATATATGTGATGATGATATTTTGACTGCTATCAAAGAAATAAAATATAATGCTTTAGGTATTGATAATATAAATATCAAAATGATTTCTTTAGTGATACCACACTGTATTGATGAAGTTAAATATATTTTTAACGAGTCCTTCAGACAGGGTATTTTTCCAGATGTTTGGAAGGTTGATAATATAATTTCAATTCCGAAAAAGAACCTACCACGTTCAGTGACCTTCGCCCTATCAGCATTCTACCCTCATTCTCTAAAATATTCGAGAAAAATGTTTCGCGTCAACTAAGAGCTGTTCTCGAAGAAAATCGAATACCCCCGTACGAGCAGTCTGGGTTCCGCAAAAAACACGGAAGACAGACTGCCCTCTTGAAAGTACTCGACAATCTTGAGAGATTCAGAGATCAATCAAAAGTCACCATTTTACTACTGTTTGATCAAAGTAAAGCTTTTGATTTGGTTAATTTCGATTCACTCATCAACAAGATCAAGTTCATAGGGTTCGATGACATTTCTCTTGAATGGATGACCAGCTATCTCACAGGCCGATCACAGAGGGTCAACCTGGATGATTATTCATGGTCATCCCTAAAAGAAACAATCTCAGGTGTACCGCAGGGAAGTATTTTAGGACTCTTGATGTTTTCAGTGTTTACTTTTAATTACCCCACTTTCTTATCATATTGTCAAGTTCATCTATACTCAGATGATATCATATTTGTCTTCTCATAACATTGATACAGAAACTTGCGTGGCCAATATAAACACAGATTTGCACAAAACATTCCTATTCTCGGAGAATCATGGACTGAAAATCAATCGAAATAAAACTTTGGCCTTATGCATAGGGTCTCAAATACAAATAGTAGAAACTCAGTGTAACTTTAGGCTTACCTACTTTCGTTAACGCAGACACTGACTGTAGACAGTGCTAAAAATCTTGGAGTAACCATAGATAGCTGTTTGTCTTTCTATGAACATGTGACAAACATTTTCAAAGTATCATTCTTCAAACTCAAATCGCTATATAAATGCAACTATCAGTTATCAGAAGAAATGAAACTCAGGTTAGTTAAAACTCTTATTTACACCCATATCAAGTATTGTTGTTCGGTGTATTACAATTTTTTGCCGCAATATAACAAACAGAAGTTACAACGTATACAAAATGCTTGCATGCGATTTGTATGCTGTATACCATATGGTGCACATGTCACCCCCATTTTTGTCAAAAATGAAGGAGCTGAATGTGAGGTATAGAGTCCAATATTTGATAAAAATGTTTTTGTTTAAGTTGCTTCAAACTAAAACACCTAGTTATTTATATAGTTTATTAAGCAGGCTTTCTGACATACATATGGTCAATTTGAGAATTAACTCATTCAACATACCTAGGCACCGTACTTCCAAATTTCAAGGATGTTTTTTTTATATAGCCCTTTATATCCGAATGAAATTTTACTCCTTTTGAATCATAATATTCATCAATTCAAGAAAGAAATAAAATCACAGATGCTTACTGCTCAGTGCTAATTAAAAAAAAATTAATTCAATGTATGGTAGTGCAATGAAATTGTTAAATTGGTAATGGTAAAAATATTAAGATTTATTAGCAATTATTTGATGTATTATTTTTTCTTTTCTCTTTTACTAATATTGAGAGTAGAAGTACTAGTACAAAATCAATAATTTTTGAGAGGGTAAGAATGAAAGAAAAATTCTGACATTAAATCGGGGTCGGTGGCTTATTAATTTTTGAGAGGGTTAAGAATGAAAAAAAAATATATATATATACAAATATATATATATATATATATATATATATATATATACTATTGTATTATTTATTTCATAAAACTTTGCAATATCGTAATTTTAACCTATATATATATATATCATATATATATAATATATATATATATATATATATATATATTATATATATAATATATATATTAGGTCCAAATAAATTAACATATAAATAAAAAAACACAATAGAATATAATATAAATGTAAATGTACAAATTTTCATCTAATCTTTAACCTCAGATTCGGCACTGTTGCTACCGCTATCATCAAAGTGAATTATGATTGGTTCAATATTGTGTTCAATACGGTTGTCTACGTCCCACATCTTTTGCTCTTCTTTTAAAACATGCTGCATGCATTTCTTCCAGTCTTCTGCAGAAACAGTTCGAATAGCTTCTTGTAGGTGATGTTGCACTTCCACTAATTTAAATGTACTGTTTTCTCGTGCCACATATCCTTTTACTTGCGCCTAGATTAATTCTATTGGGTTTAATTCGCAGTGGTATGGTGGTAACCTTCAAACTGTAATTCCACGACTTACGCCATTTCATCCACTGCGAATTTTTTATATTTGTCTGTGTGTAATTTTGTTAGCTGAAGTAGTTCTGCCTTTAAACTATCTTTGTTATATTGGATGTTCTTATTAATTAACCATTCTTGAATTGCTGCTTTTTTCCATGATTGTTTCGATAATGGTTCTAAATGTCGACTATGGTATGGGGCATTCTCCATGACGATGACAGACCCAGGTTCCACAAGTTGAATGATGCCTTCAAATCATTTTTCAAACACCTCGGCATTCATCTCTTCATGATAGTCGCCTGTTTTCTTAGATTTAAATATTAATTCACCATCAGACACCCACAGTTTCCTATGATGTTTAACAACAGACAACTCCGTTTCCAGATGGCTGTTTTATAACCCAACTGACAAACTTTCAATAAAGGCTTGTCGTGCACTTGTTATATTACCATGACTGCCATACTTTTTTGACCGAATGTCCTTGGTAACCCCATGTCTCGTCCATGAATTACAATTTTTTTTTTGAGCTTCCGAAATTCGTCAAATTTTTTCTTAGATAGTTTCTTCTCATGCTATTGGGACCAATTTATGATCGCTAAGTGCCGCCAGAACTGTTTGTAGTGTGGGCAGCTCATTCTGAAAAAGAAACTGTGAATAGTTATGCGTATAATGGTTTTGGCTTCTTCATCAACTGTGATTTTTTTTCGTCCGCTACTAGTTTTTGGCGTTTGTACGTCCTCATGAATTTCTGCTTCTCTTAGTATTTTGTAAATCGATGATTTTGGTACACCGGTATAATCAGAGCACATATCAACTAATTTATCTTTTGTAATTGTGGAACTTAATGATGTAGAAATGCTCGGTTGGTTATTCGGAGGTACACACGTATAATTACAGCACATATGCACAAAGTCATCTTTTGGTGGCTGATGATCTCTTTCAAGACAGTGAAATACTCGCAGTACAATTTGTTTTTCTCTTACTGACCGAGACTTCGACCGTTTTACCTTTTTCGACGTGGAAGGCCCGACCATGTCTCCCATTTTTTGAGTAGTTTGAGAACGGTGTAGAAATATAATTATGTAACGCTTAAACACTTATTAGCACTATATTTTTGTTATCACAACACGTCGTTGCTGACAAACTTAACTGTAAAACGTACAATTCACGCTGTATAATTCACAAACCAATGATACGCTCATGGCTGCAAGTACATTAGTGAGGACTGCAACGATGAGATGGAAGTTACGGTAAAGTGACAAAGACAGAATATCGTTGCGTACAGCGTTGCCACTAGTTGTAATAAATATCTAACACTATACAGAAAATAATGAATTTCAACTGATCAGTAATCAGGAAATGTATAAGTATTACTCATTACAAGCTCATTACTGGTTTTTGTCATAAATAATACCTTTTAATCGTACTAGTATTGTGTATTATCTATAATTTGCCACAACCTACAACTCTACTGCTTACTATATTTTGATTCTGCTATAAATTGGTAACATAAAATTTAGATATGACAACGCGCTTTACTCTCAATCATTATTGGTTTTACTATAAATAAGTATGTTTATAATTATTTTCTTATACTCACTGTATAATTTTTGGGAGGGGTGGAAAATAGCCTTTGGCTAACCTTTTCCTTTTATTTATGTATAAATGTATTTTTATGCATAATAAACGATATTATTATTACCATTATTATTATTTCAATTTCACTACATTGAAACACACTTTCCACACCAACAGCCAACGAAGTTAACATAATCAGAAGATGAACTACAGTCATTATGAACTACACTTGATATAGTAAATACAGTTTATTTTCTGATGATATCAACATTTTTGGTATAACATACCTATAGAAGGCTATTTCAGTTTTAGCAGGGTTTGTGTAGATTCATGCTATGCCAGAGAAACTAGCTCTACCTCTCAATGCAATTTCCAGGTCGTCTCCTGTTTGCTGGTTACAATGATTATACAGTGAACGTTTGGGACACTCTCAAATGTGTGAGAGTTTGTCTCCTATATGGTCACGAAAATCGAGTTTCGTGTCTACAAGTATCTCCTGATGGAACAGCTCTCTCTACTGGCTCTTGGGATTATACGTTAAGGGTGAGTTATTATCATTTTTACATTTGTGTGTTTTAAAGTTATCTTTTGATCTTTTGTAGGTTTGGGCTTGAAATGTAACGATATGCGAACTAAATAGATTTTCATGAGGGACAACAGCAGTCACTCAACTCAGTTAAACTAGGTTAGAATTGTAATGAATAAATAAATATCGATGTTAGGTGTCACAAAAACAGTTTCAAAATGTGTCACTTACTTGCAGTTTACCAAGATACATGTCTAACGATAATGTCATATTAAACACTTAAATGTAGAGCTTGTATGTGTAACGAAATTCATTATCAATTTGGGGTGTTTTAATTGCTAAAAAACCTACATCACTTCTCTCAGTTATTTAATATAGCCACAAAATGTACAATGATTGATGACTGAAGTTTTTCCAGTTGACTTTTTTTGCCTACCCACTAATAGAAGTCAACTTATGAGTGAATTTAAGTGGAAAGAAACGTTTATTCAATTTCTGAAACAGAAATAAATGGTTTGTCATTATAAACATAATTACAATATTGATTGTTGTTTTTTAATTTAATACATTTTTGCCATATTATTTGATAAAGTTTATTTTCTCTAAGACGATCATGCAGAATTGGGCGAAATTGTAAGTTTTATTTATTAGAGAAGAAAGTTAGAGGAAAGTTGAATTTCCAGCTTTGAAATTTAAAAAATATCTTTCTGAGTAATTTTGAAAACTTGCTTCATAGGCTATTTGCTGAAATAAGTTTTCTGAAGGTGGAACATTAAAATAATGTTAATACCTATTTTGTCGTTCCCAAGCCTAATGGACCTTTTCACTGATATTGGGAAAACCGTGAAAACTACGATTGATAGTACTTCGTTTTATATTTTTCATAATTTCATGTCATTAGTTCAAAATCAAGAAAAGGATTGTCATGACGTCACTAACATTTGATATAAAGTTGGCAACACCGCAAAACTTATTTATATGGCATAATTTGATTTTATTCTTCCTGTATTCTTGTTCTGACTGTGGGTTAGTTTCAAAATTAATAATCATTTCATATTACGAAACAGACTTTATATTTGGAATTTTGTAAAAGAGATATTTGATTGAGTAGAAGTTTGAATTGAATTGAGTAGTACTATCGTATATTCATCTTGCTTCACAAAAATCATATACATTTTGGAATGTGGTTTGAAAAGAGATTAAGTCTCGATTATATAGTCACAGTCATTTTTTAGACTTCAATTTTTTTCTGAAGAATAAGGGACCATTTTCTTATAGTACTAACCAAAAATGATGTCAAAAAAAAACTTTCCAATATAATCATCACTGAACTTCAAAATATGGATTTTATTTTCAATGAAAGATAAAACAATGAATTCAAATTCATATCCCAACATTTTTTTCACTTTTCTTTCAATTTTCATCGCATCCCTACTTAAGTTGCAGTAATTTTTTCAATTACCGATAAACTGTAAGAATAATATTTTATAGGAAATATGTCATGTTTTTGAGGTATATTAAAATAAAAAAAGTAGTTAATTTGAAAGTACTTTTTTTGTGTAATTGAATGTTCATGTGGAAGTACTTATTTTGGGTAGTACTTATTCAGTTTGTATCTGAAAGTAATTTCTGTGCATGATTTACACATCTTTGCAAAGAGCTAAAAAAAATTCCTAAAAACTATGTCTCCTCAAAATGTTTTGAATTTTTATGTGATGGCATCACATCTGTCGAATGTGGTATTTTAAACGCAGTTACTTATACGAGAGTGAAGAAGAATTCTGAAATCGCTGAAACGTATTTTATATGAAATTTAGTCTTTTAAAAAATGAATTGCCAATGAATTGGCTGAAAAAATCTTGTCTGAACTATGATTGAGTGAATATTCAAAAATTATATTTTTAAAATATTAGATACATTCATAATACATAATATACCAATCAAAAGTATGAAGCCTGTAGAATATACAAAAGTTGGGTTGGCTTTTTTCCAGGCGTTTCATAATCTACTGAATAAATTATATTTATTATTATCCTTATATTTAATTGATCCAATATCCTGTGAATCATAGTATAGAAAGGCACATGTTTGTTTTACACTTTATTGATAAGATTGTTTGTATCTTCAGACAAAGTATATTTTGATTTGATTTATTTAAAGTAATAAGTTGACAAGTATAAACAGGTAAGTCAAAATTAGTGATTTACATTCATCTATTCAAAAAATATATCTTGTATCAAAATGAGCGCTGTTATGAAAGTTCGTAAAACAGCACCTACCCGGTGAAGAATACGTATCGAAAAGGATACAAATGGAATAAACTGTTTATAAAGACTAATAACTTTTCAGAAATGCAGAAAATCTCAAAAACTTTCTAATCTGACAAATCATATTTAATTTTTTTCTAATCAAAACAGCCAGTACTGGGTGCTCCAAACTCCGAAAGTTCATGAAGTCTCGACAAGTTTCAATACATTCCCACCTTTCGAGTCAAAATGAAACAAGATTCAAAACTCGAATTTGAAAATATTAATAGGTCAGTTAACTAGTTTAGTGATCCAAACATTTTTTTGAAAAAGGGGGTTGGTTGGGTAACAGGATCAATTTTTTCTTAAAAAAACAATTGTATTCTAGCCAACGTTTCGAATTTAATTAAATTCTTCTTCAGGGCTCTGTAACAATGAATTTTCATGAATATACCTTCCACAAAACTTATTTCAATTTCACAAGAAATAATGAGTTCTCATTTAAATTAATCACCGAAAAGTAGTTTTTTCGTGTTGATGATGATACTACTTTAAAAATCATCAGACAGATACGTATTTGAAAAATAAAAATTAAAAACACATTGCAAACAACAAATTTTCGAGACAACACCAACACAAAACGACATGAAACAAACGAATGGCTTTATCTCTGATTCTGATAAGGTGGTGTTTGTTTTTTAATCAATGTCAGAAAGAAAAATAAGGAAAAAGTTTAAATTATTCAGGTATTTTACGTATCAAATTAAAATATGCGGTATTAAGGCCATCGACATCTCTTCTAGTGTCAACACTATCGCATTTAGGGATATGTATCATTTCGCTCAAAAGTCTTTTTGATAAGTATGGTTGAACATCTAAAATAGTTGGATGATCAAAATAAAAACATGAGCCACATGTGGCAACGGGACCTTGCACACATGCTTACCGGTGATCGACGCCGATCACCGGCGTCCAAAATCGGTGGTGTGTATGTGTGTGAGGTATTCGGCACATTTCTTGTCTATATATTTATTTTCAAGCAGTTTTTTAATCAGTTTGTTGGGTTTGTTTTGATTTTTTTTTGTTGTGGTAAAATCTTATACGTGTCGTTATCATTCAAAATTTGTGTAGCTTTTTCAAGAAATTCATTTTTATTCATCATAACCGTCGAGTTACCTTTGTCAGCTTTGGGGACAATTATGTCAGTATTATCTTTCAGAAACACATGAGTGACTCTAATGTCATCAAAAAGTTTTTTTATTTTCTATGAATCTATTAGATCTTGTGAAGTTGGTCAGAATGTTCACAGCCTTGTTAATTTTTTCTATCTTTTCTTCCTCGATAATTTGTGATGTACCAATTCAACATCAATGATGATATCTTTTAAAGGAAAAATCTTATTGTCATAGGGTAAATTGAATTTATTATATATTAACATGTTAATAAAAAATGGCTGATTAATTGTTTGAATTATGAAATACCAAATAATGTTCAATATTTATTGAGTATGGGTGGTCAAAAAGACCTTTGAGCGAAATGATACATATCCTCAGATGCGATAGTGTTAACATGAGAAGAGATGTCGATGGCCTTAATACCACATATTTTAATTTGATACATAAAATACCTGAATAATTCACACTTTTTTCATTATTTTTCTTTCTGCCATTGATTAAAAAACAGACACCACCTTATCAGAATCAGAGATAAAGCCATTCGTTTGTTTCATGTCGTTTTGTGTTGGTGTTGTCTCGAAACTTTGTTGTTTGCAATGTGTTTTTTATTTTCATTTCTCAAATACGTATCTAATATGTCTGATGATTTTTAAAATAGTATTATCATTAACACGAAAAAACTACTTTTGAGAACTCATTATTTATTGTAAAAATTGAAATGAGTTTTGTGGAAGGTATATTCATGAAAATTCATTGTTACAGAGCCCTGAAGAATAATTTTATTAAATTCGAAACGTCGGCAAGAATACAATTGTTTTTTAAAAGAAAAAAATGATCCTGTTACCCAACCAACCCCTTTTTTTAAATTAATAGGTTAGTCTGTTGGGTGGATATACTA
>NW_027412595.1:0-43956 GCF_025532065.1 Leptinotarsa decemlineata | reverse complement strand
TTAGACTTGGTGTTTTTTTTTAAATCTGGTACAACTTCCTTTCAATTGATGCAGTAGGGTCCCGTACGATCTTTGTTATTGTTCCATCTGAAGAACCTCTTCGATCATCTGTTCGTAGAGGACAGTATCCATCACCACAGTAGCGTTTCCTCCATCTGCAGATAGAATCTTGATGGTTTTGTTTCTACGAAGGCCGTTCGGAGCTCTACGTTTCTCATTGCTGATGTTAGATTCTTCGAACTGGTTCTCGATCTATCTGTTCCTAATTTTCATCTGAATTCTTCTGCCTCGGTCTGGTCTATGAGGCAACCGGTGGATTCCACTGCAGCAATTATTTCCAAAGTGGGAACACATGTTGGCGCAATGGCGAAGTTGAGCCCTTTTCCCCAACAAGGATTCCTCTATTCCCGTGAGCGGGCAGGAACTCATGTTGATGACGTTGGCGGCTTCATAGTTGTTCTGTTTTTGGTCTGCATTGGGAATTGTTTCTTCCTCATAACTTCCTCCATTTTCTGTTGTGGGTATTCCCTCTACGTCTTGGCGGATCTTCAAGCCGTGCTTTCTGCCTGAAAACCAGGCCACCAAACAAGCCCACTTCAAATGCGATTCCAAGAATTGCATTCGCCGGATACCCTGTGAGCATGTTTGGACTCATCAACATAACATCGAGTGGCCCCAAGCTGAGATCATACACAGAGAGGAACATTTGTTTAGAAGGAAATTCAAAGAAGCCGCATTCATGTTGTCCCATAACGTATTCAGCCAAGCTAGCGTACAGATATGCAGCATATAAAAACCCATAATCAAGCGAAAAATGGTCAACTCCTACGAAATGGTCATCTCCTACTAAACTAGTGAAACGGAAGAAGGAAAGCGAAGATAGTGGCCCATAAATAGTCATCTCTCGGTGGAATTAGTCCAGTCACCACCCGAAGACGATTGTGGATACTAACAATCGAAACTTTTTGAAGTAGGGAAGAAGGGGGTAGGTTCGGACATGGGGCACTTCCGGATATTTCAAATTTACCGCCCAGCAATGACACAAAACTCACCGATCAGAGACAAATGCTTCTGTTAACAGTTTGGAATCGTTGACGCCGGCTTGTGTTTCTTGAATTCAATTGAAAAGTGGATATTTATTCGAAATTTCCCAAAAGGGATTAGTGATAAAAGGTTGAGGTATCTACTAGTAAGGTCTTACACCTCAAGGAGTGAATTTCAGGTAAGAAATGATGAGTATATCAGGAAGAACGTATATTTTCATTCGTCTAACCTCAAAAAAGTATAATGATTGTTCAGTGTTTGAGGAAATTGTCACGATAATACTCAACTATATACATATGGGGCATGTTCGGACTGTCCGAGGCTGCCCCTGCTTCATTTTCGTGTTCGTCCATATATGCCCCATGATCTATCTTTCAGTTACTTCTTATTGTTTGTAGGATGCTGAGAACATACAAAAAAAACCTCCTATTCAGCCAGAAATTCCTAGAGAAGTCTTAAAAACGTTCTGAAGAATGTTATCAGCAAGAGAAAGAGCTGCTGCAATAAGATTCAATGTACCGAAATCAACTTTATTCGACAGAGTTGTCAGAGCTAAAAAGCGTTCCAATAATAATATTGAAGACTCTGGAAATGAAGGTGGTGAATCAGAGAAAGAATTTGCATCATCAAAATATGCAACACGACAAGTGTTTTCACGAAATGAAGAAATCGAGCTGGAGACATATCTCAAAAAGTCTTCAAAAATATGCTACGGCTTGACATATGAACTCTGTCGTGGACTGGCTATTCAATATGCTTCAAAACTGAATAAGAAAATTCAGAGAAATTGGGAAATCAACAAGCAGGAATCGACTGGATGCAATGTTTCATGAAACGCCATCCAAGGCTTTCCAATCGTAAACCTGAGAATACTAGTATAGCTAAAGCTTCAGATTTCAATAGAGCCAATGTAGAGGAATTTTTCAATAATTATGCCTCAGTGTAGGCCACATGTAATTTCTCACCAGATCGTATATGGAATACTGATGAAACCGGTATAACCACAGTCCTTCAACCGAGAGTGATAGCAGAAACAGGATCAAAAGCTGTAGGACGATGCGTATCTGCTGAACGAGGATCTCTTGTAACGATGTGTGGAATAATATCGGCTGTTGGGGCTTCAATTCCGCTTCTTTATATCTTTCCTCGTGTGAAGATGAAGGATCAGTTATTGTATGGTGCCGTTCCTGGGGCTGTTGGTTATGCTGAAAAATCGGGATGGATGTCGACCAGGGTCTTTCTCAAACTGTAAGAGCATAAATATACAAAAACTTACGAACAGTAGCCTTTCAAATGAAATTCTACTGCTGATGGATAATCACGAGACACATGTTTCTATTGATGCCATCTTGTATGCAAGAGAACACGGAAATATATTATTGTCTTTCCCGCCACATTGCACACATAAAATGCAGCCACTGGATAAAGGAATGTTTGGTCCATTCAAATCCAAATGCAAGATTTCTTTCAATGATTTCATTCTGTCGAATCCTGGTAAACCTATAACTATTTATGATGTTGCCAAGTTGTCAGCACAACCATATCTGCAAACATTTACTCCCTGTAATATTATAAGTAGTTTCAACAGTACTGGGTTATGGGCCTTTTAATTCTCTGGTTTATGAAGACGAGGATTTCTGTGCCTCATTCGCAACAGACCGTCCTCTTGAAAACAAGGATGGGGAGCCCTCTGCAGAAATTGTCGATACAAGTATTGTCGTTCAGCTTCATTCCAATGATCAAATTCAATGATCGTCTAGAAATCACGAAGTAGAAGATATAGTAAGGGATTTGTTGAACATAATAACACATGAAGCTACCAAACCAAAAATTAAAATACCTTCTGTCGTATCTATTGTCAAACCGTCAGATGTGAAACCCCTACCGAAGGCTGGTCCCAGAAATACAAGTAGAAAATTGAGAAAGGGAAAATCAAGAATTTACACCAGTACTCCGGGAAAAAACAAAGAATACAAGAATTGGAGAAAGCCAAACTGATGAATGTGAAGAAAACAGAGGTAAACCAAAGAAAATGCAAAGTAGAAAGCAATCAAAGGAGAGAAAAAAGAATAAAACAGTTTCAGATGACATCTCGTCATCAGATTCTGATATAAATTTACCTTTAACTGCCACGAAAATTATAAAAAGGAATGATTCATCTGATTCTGATATTGATTTAGATTATAGAAGTGATGATGATGAGCTCAATGAACTTTTAGATGACGAGAAAATCCTAAAAGATGATTATCTATCAGTGAAGTTCGCAACAAAAAAAAGATCCTTGCATTATGTTGGGAAAGTGATCAATGTGATGGAAAATGAGGAATTCGAAGTAACATTTTTGAAGAAGTGTATAGGTGCAAGGATTTGTTTATCCAGAAGTTGAGAATATCTCATTTTTTGAGAGGAAAGACATTGTATCAAAGTTACCTAAGCCTATGACAACACCGAGGACTTCAAGAATGGCATATTTTCTTCAATTTAATGTAAAATTTTTTGGTTACATATAACAAAAAGGTTCTATTTTACAAAATTCCAACAGCTTGATAATGTTAACAACCGATGGAGATATAATAATTTGTAAAACGGTGTCCGAACTTGCCCCCTTCTCCCCTAAATTGGCTTCAAATCTCTCAATATTTTAATTTTTATTTTATTTCACTATTATTCCATTTCAGGTTTTTTTGCTTGATATAATTGCTTTTTTCAGCTATTCATTTTTAATTCTTCTTTAGTTCTTTCAGGGATTTCAAATTATTTTATATAATATCAGACAATAGAAGTCCGAACTGATCAAATTCATTTGAAATACCATATATGTAATTGCCATAGGCGTCGAAACGTAACTGACCACTGTGACACTGTAACAATAAATTCCGCCAGCCGATTTCTTTCAAATCAGATCGGTCAGCGTGAGAAGGCTTGTTTATTTTACCCAATAGATGCAAATGTGCTTACATCATAAGTTTGAGATGAAGGAGTATGTAGCAGAATCACCCTGTATGTGGTCATTCCTACCTCTTATCATCGGAATGTAAGGTTTCTACTTCGAAAGGTTGATAAGTATACGACTAGATGCCTCTACCTGACCGTTCACCATTTCAATAGTTTTTGTTAAATGTTCGGACAGAACAAAATGAAATTCTTTTCATCAAGTATGTAAGCGATAGCCGTAGAAATCGAAAGAAAATCATAATCCTCTCTCTCTGTATGATAATGGCCGCTTTTGCTTCCATTGAGGCGCATTAAGTCAAAAATTATGATCTTCTGAGCGAAACTATCAGAATTTGTTATACAAGTTACAGTGAATTATTGTTGGGTCTCTTATTCATTGTTTGAATGTATTTTGAATCAGTTTTTCACTGTTTTAGTTTTTTAATTCGACAAAACGCTGATATCTGACAGCAGAAAATTCAATGGACATCGAAACTAAATTGATTTTCCCTCATTCTACCTTTATTTTCGAACCAATCCTATTAAAAGTGAAGCTATTGAGAAATGTTTTGTTTGAAAGTTTCAGAGAGCATTGCTTTTTTGAAATATCCTCTAATGCACAGAGTATGAAGTGAAAGTGTGGCGCATCAGGGGTAAAATAATATACAGGTCGTTTTTTTAGCTGATTCCACTATTGATATAATATCTGGTAAACGGTGAGGCCTACAAGGTTGGTTGGATTGAGGAACCAGAATGATTTGTTTCTAGATCGAAAATATCAGTGGCTGTTTTTGAAATATTCGCCGAAAACTAGAATTTTCGAATTTCGTTTTCAACTCTACCGCCTCAATTTGGAATGATATGAAAAAAGGATAGGAACTCTCGATACTATTCCACATATGTTATGATGTGAAAGTAATTTGCCATGCGACGTTCCGTGCATTAGATTTCATCATCAACTTTATTTCATTTTTTTGATACGGTCCACTAGTTTTTCCATCGATTTTTGTAGCCACTGTAATAACAAACTGAGCTATGTATCACAAATGAGTTTTCGAATATTTTCCTAAGGCTATAGGCCTGTCTTCATTATTTTTTTGTTTCTTGTCATGTATGCTTTCCTTGAACACCAAAGTCTCTTGATGTTAATTGAGGAAATTCTAAAAAATAATTGCCCGATTGTTAAGAATGCACATTCCATCAATGATTTCATTTGATGAATAGTTGAATTGTTTCTTCGAAATACTTTTCAAAACGTATTCCTGTAGAGACTGTGAAGGTTTCAAAGTTTTGTCATATCTACTACAGCCAATAATCCCATATGTAGTAACAGACTGAAATATTGCATAATGGAATTGTATTGAAAGTTTTCTATTCACTACATTTTTAGAAGTTTGGTTCATTTTTCAATTCTATTATTGAAACCGTTCATTTAAAATTATTATCAATATGTTCTCGTTCATTCAAACGAAGGTGAAATTTCACTTACATGGAACATTGTCATCCTCAATGACGGGTATCCGATATTTCGGGCTAAGACAATTGCCTTGCTTCTTCAGCATTAATTCATTCATAATGTTTCGATATGAGTAGATGCAACTCATTCGTGACTTGAAGACATACTTTTATGATTTCATTAAGTGCTTCATCTCGTAATGTTATCCAGATTGGTGCTGAAGATGCAATAAGGCAAGTGTCTTATTCCGAACCATCGAATATCCGCCATCGAAGATTACAGTGCTGCATATAAGTGAAATTTTATTTCTTTCATGAACTATATTGTGTAGCATTCGTGTGAATGATATCTGATTCAATTCTATAACAAATGTTTCAAGTACAAACGGAATTGGGAAAAGTGTTTTTTGTATAATTCAATGTTCATATAGGAATTTCTTGAAGTTGGGTAGAGCTGGTCTATGGCTTGTTTTCGTAGTTTTTGAAAATAATGGAGTAGATCTGTATTTGAAGAGTTGGGTGGGCGAGTGTAGGCCCACAACACGTCACATGCATGTGACGCATTGTACATCCTCCCAAGGAGTTGTCCTCCTAGGTCATCGCCCATCCTGTCCTTTCCAGGAAGGTGGACAGGTCTTTAGGAGACATCTCCTTCATATCGGCAAGTGTAGGCCAAGACTCGCCGAACACACACTCTCTCATTGACGATAACTCCGGATATTTGCATAGTACATGCCTGACAGTTTCATCTTACTGTTCACACATCCTGCATAGAGGTGTGTCCACTAGCCCCATATTGTGGAGGTGTTTCCTTACTTGATAGTGGCCAGTCAGAAATCCTACTATAAGGCGTAGATTTTTCCTGGTCATCCCCAGATATTTCTTCGGCGCCAGCTTCCCAGGGTCGCCCAAGGTGATTCTGGCAAGATTGCATCCATTGATTTCATCCCATCTCCTCAGGGATTGAGCATTGGTGTGACATTTTGCTATTTCCGCAATTGTCGAAGTCATCAAGCCGTAGGTGCCACTGAGTCCTAAAATTCTTAGTCCAGCCGCTTTTTAGGCTAAAGATTCTGCAATGCGATTACCTTTACTCTCGTCGTGCCCTTTAACCCACCTCAGTATGATGTTATTACCTACCGAAGCTTTGGCTACATCTTGGTGGCACTCTAGTACTAGCCCCGAGGTAATACGTTATCTGTTCAAGGCTAATAGGGCTTGTCTGCTGTTAGTGCAGATTGTTATGTTTTTGCCAGAAATTCCTTCCCTAGTTATTTTTTTGTGGCGATGTGAGTTACCAGCCAGTTCTGTTTGGACCACGCTGGTATTTCTTCCCATTCCCACCTTAATCGTTAGGCTTAGTGATCTGAAGTACACTCCACTGGTTTTCGAGCCGTCTGTATATATGCGTATTGCATTTATAGCATCTGACTCAGTGTTCTGTTTTATTTGTATGTAGTAGGGTTTATTAAACACAAACCTGGGTTCAACTGCATCATTGGTTGCCTGCCGCAGAGGTTGCGCAGCAAGCGCTTCTCGTTATAGGCTCAGCCCTAATTGACCCATTTCAACTTCGAGGTTCACCCCAGCCGTGCGCAATCGTAACATGACCATTAACGCAACCTCCTTAACATACAGGTCCAGAGGGGTAAGACCAGTAATTAATTCCATTACCGCGGTTGGTGTTGTTCTCATGGCTCCTGTGATGTTTAAACAAGCCAGTCGCTGTATTTGATATAATTTTTGGATGGTCGTTGCTTGTAGAACTTTCGGTCCCCATACAATGGCTCCGAACGTTAACATAGGTCTTATTATTGCAGTGAAGATCCAGGTGATCACACGGGATGAAAGACCCCATGTGCGTCCCATTGTCCTCCGACATTGCTCATAAGCCACATATATGCTATACTCTGTAGGTGAGAATTCCATGTTAGCTTCCTTTCGAGGATAGTATCAACGTATTTCACCTCTTCAGAGAAGTTTAATGAAACTCGGCTCCCTCTGAAAATTATTTTCTGGCAGATAAATATTCAATAGTCTGTGAAGTATACTACTGATGCTAGTAGGAGTTTGTGAGAGAATAATTAATGTATGACAATGTCTGTATAATATGCTTTGTGGAAACAGGTGTTTGGTTGTTGTAAAATGTCCAGTGAAAATCTCACAATGAAGGGTTATTTGAATATATATTATTCTCAAAAAGTAATCTCTTCTGAAAGATATACCCCTATCGAATAATACTTAGTTGTTATTACTTTTTCATTTTCTGCGACTCTCTTTATGGAGAACACCATTTGTTTGATAATGCTTGCAGTTAACGTTGACTATGCTTACACTTTTGTGAGCAGCTCAACTTCGAAAATGATTCGTGCACAAAATATAAAACTATTCCATTTTCAGCTTGGAAAAAAACACACTTATGACCTTGGGAAGTGGTTACGGAACAGGTATAAAGGATTTCTGCCTGATCTCTACAGCCATAGAGATATCAGAGTTGAATCATCCAACACCGACAGATGCCTCATGTCAGCTGCAGCAACTGTGGCTGGTCTATTTCCACCAGTTGAACGTCAGATCTGGGATAGCCAATTACTTTGGATGCCAATTCCCATACATACAACTCCAGAGAAGAATGATCCAGCTATAGCCATGGGGAAACCTTGCCCAAAATATAACAAAATGTTCAAAGAATTGAGAGATGAGAAGTTCGTAACATTCGCAGAAGAAAATGACGAGTTGCTCAAAAATTTGTTTATAAATATAGGAAAAGAAATGAATAGTTTTGAAACAGTTTTGTGGATCTATGATATACTCTTTATTGAATCTACTTACAATCTCACTCTGCCAGAATGGACTCAAACAGTGAGTTTCGATAAATTGAAGTCAGTTTATTTCACTTATTGGAGATTATACACGGCTAACTTGGAAATGTCTAGATTGAGAGCAGGTACATAATATTATTTCAACTTTTGGTAACTCTTGCAGAAATGACCACTGAGAAACCAGATTGGCATGTTTCAAGTTCTTTTCCAGAAATTGTAACAGAATTTTTTTTTCATAAAATAGAGTTTTAAATTTCAATCCACCATTATTGAAAAAAATAAATATAGTCGTAGGTATACATTATTGATTGATGTCACTTTGAAATAATTGAGTTGATAATAGTTTGAAATTGAACAGTCAACTCCCGGTGAACTCCCGTTCGGCCGTTTTCCGCTTGATTATGGGTTTCCATATGTTGCGTATACCTACGCCAGCTTGGCTACATGCGTTGTTGGACAACATATATGCGGCTTCTTTGAATTTCCTTCGAGACCAGTGTGCTTTCTTGCGGTTCCTAGCTGGGATTATCTACAATGAGGCACACTGGATTAGGAAAAAAATCAAAGATGTCGCATATGTTGTCCAACAATTCATTTAACCAAGCTAGCGTAGAGATGCGCAACATGTGGAAACCCATAATCAAGCGGAAAATGGCCAACTCCCGCCAAATGGTCAGCTCCCGCTGAACCGATGAAGCGGGGAGAGGGAAGAGGGGGTGGGTGAAAGCACTCGAATGACCTATAGTCATTTCTCAGAGAAAAAAGTCCAGTCATCACCAGAAGACGATTGTGGATACCAACAATCAAAACGTCGTGAAGTAACTGGGCTTGAAGTCTTTCAATTTTTATTAACTGTTCAGTTTCCAAATGTTGCTTGTATTTTATTTTATGCAATTTCAGTTAAGGGTTTTTTGCTTGATATAATTGTTATTTCCAGCTATTATTTTCAATTTCATTTTATATCATACTAGATAATGGAAGTCCGAACTAACGAAATTTACCATGAAACATTGTCAACCACCTTCAAACATATCGACGAAAACATCGCCAAAGTTCAGCAAATGATGCTAGACGACCGCCTTGTTGAAGGAATAAAGATAACAGAGGTTACGAACATTTCATAAGAACGTGTTTTTCACAAATTGAATCAACAACATTCAGGCATGAGAAAGCTGTCCGAGCATTGGGTGCCGCGTTTGCTCACGTAAGACCAAAAATTTGTTCGAATGAACAGTTTAGTACCAATGAATCCGAGTGTTGGCGCCGATTAACTGCTGTGGATGAAATTTGGAAACATCATTATACAGTCCAAACAGTGGATTGCATAAGGGGAACCGGTTGCAAAAAAAGCAAAAACTAATTTTTCGGATGAGACAATGATGGCGACAGTTTTTTGTGATAGTCATAGAATTATTTCAATCAATCATCTACATCACAGGAACATACTACGCATCATTACTTGACAAGCTGATGGCAGAACTTGCAGAAAAACGACCACATTTACCAATACAACACATCGTCTCCTCACACCTCAGCGGTTGCCATAGCTAAAATTTATAAATTACGGTTTAAACTGCTTGACCATCCGCCATACTCACCAGATCTAGCCTCAAGCGACTTCTTTTTGTTACCTCATCAAAAGTTTGCACTCGAGAGGCGATCACCATCGTGAATAATTATTTCGAAGGGAAAAATGCCAAGTACTATTTGGACGAGTTACATCAATGAGAAAAAGTGTAGAGTTGAAAAAAAAATCTGAAAAAATGTCTTGTATCTTTGATAGGTAGGAAACTTTTCGGACCTCCCTCATATATAATGGTATTAATATACAGGGTGTAACTGAATAAGTGTAAAACATTTAAGTAGGTGATTCCTCATCGAAAAAAAGATAGGATCTTTCATATAAAGAAATTTCATTGGAGCATCCCTGTTGCGTTTTTCACCCCTTACAATCATGGGGTAGACCAAATAAATTTCTGGCTGAGTGTCTTTTTGGTAGTACAAAACGTCAGGTTGATTTCAATATTGTAACATTTTTAGTGCTTGTGAAAAAAATTGTTATACAAATTTTATGTACCCCCTTTAAGGGGATGTATCTTAACAAGGGATGCTCCAATGAAATTTCTCTATATAGAAGATCCTATCTTTTTTTCGATGAGGATTCATCTCCTTGAATGTTTGAAACTTATTTAGTTACACCCTGTATACAACTCGATAACTTTTTCTTTGGGTTTTATTTATTTTTTCTAAATCCAGAAAATTCAACATTTTTTCCCATCTGTTCATGACAGCTGGTTCAATAATATTGTTCCTTCGAACTAGTTTATTTATGTCTCTTCTTAAATGTCTGTCCTATGCTTCTGGAACTATTGTGATTTCATGATCTAGATCCTCACATGACATCACATGATGCTGCGATGAAAACAGCGAATAGAATTGAAAAATAGATAACAAACAGCAACTTGATGTGATGAGTGAGACAAATGACAAATATACTCACGAAAAATAGTTGTGCGTCTAACAAAATTTTTATAAGGGTGATAAAATGTATACAACGAACACGACAGGAAATGTAAGTGAAAAATGGACAATACAAACATTATATACATATGAAAACTAACAATTATGACAAATACACAGAGTAGACAACCAAAAAGAAAAAGATGTAATGCAAACGAAATTTTCATTCAATAGAGTTTAATGACTTGATTCTTGCTTGCTAAGTGCAGGTAGCAAGACTCAATTCAGGTTAATTTTCTTGCTTTTGACTGTTTATCTCCTCTCTATGCAATCTAAGGTAGAAGCGGATGATTCTATCAGGAATTTGCATTTTTTTAACCGATCCGTGACTACATGAATGCCTACTGATTATTTTGGATCAACAAAATAACTCTCATATGTCCCTGAATGAATTCAGACAACTGACACAGTTATTTTCGGCCTTGGAAATATATTATTTGAGAATAGGCAGGTTTCAAATAATACCATAGGTTACAGACATCTGTTTATTGTTCCGTGTTAGTATATGCAGAGAAATTCAGTGATTAATTATCAGATTCCGCATTAATATCATCACGAGTTTTTGGTGATCGTTTAAAATTTTCTTTCAGGACCTCTAATCGACCTAATAGCTACTAAGTTCGAAGATGTTATCAAGAATGTTACTGACACTCCAAAGTTTCTGATGCTTTCGGGTCACGATATTACAATAATGAGTGTACTCTCATCTTTGAAGTTGCTTGAGGATTCCGCTCCAGAATATGCTTCTGCACTGATCTTTGAATTGAGAAGTAGCGAAAACCAAGGCCAGTTTGTTAATATTTTATACAAAAATCAAACATACAACGAAAAAGTCGTCAAACTCCGTTTGAATGAACGTGAATTCAATTGCAAATGGGAGGATTTCAGGACTACAGTTGAGCCACTGAGGGTTAGTTCGAAAGAGTGGAAAGAGGAATGTTCAATGGCCTAAATAAGTATAATGATTTGGAGATAGTTGTAGAAAGTTTGGATGAATATATTTTTTAATGGAGTTCATTCAGAGGATATTTAATTTATTTATGTATCAACCACATTATTTCCAAACCAGTCATACTGTTGGAACTACAGTGTGAAACATTTAGGTGGCGTGACACCAAAGTAAGTTTTCCATATTTGAAAACGGATGATATTTTTGTATCTGCCGTTCACGGATGAATGTTTCCAGACATGCTTTTTCAATAACTGGTTGGAAATACTAAGAAAAGTAGATCCTGCAGTACATTATAGAAATGAAAGCCAATAATATGAGATCTGCCAAATTGTTGTGGTGCTATTTTCCAAGTATTTCTGCTATATCAGTCATCAGTTTCATCATGAATGATGATTTTTTTAAAGCAAGCACTGAAAATCTACCAGCCGTGTACTGTAGTATGAGACAACTTGCTGAAAATATTAATATTCGAATAGAAAATTCAAAAGGTTTGTGGTAACTTGCGTGAGGCCTGTAATATGACCGTTATTTCAATGTGTTTTTATGTGTTTCGATCACCAAGTGATCATCTTCAAGGAGAAGATCGAAATATTCTCTGGTGGGAAAAAGATGTGTTTGTTTTGTAACAAACATCTTCAAACCCCTGAACATCAACATCACATACAAGCCAAACACAAAAAATGAACAGCAATAAAAAAGAAGAAGACAAAAACACAAACGGAGTGTACAATATACAATGCTCAAACTGCAACAAATTCTATATCGGTCAAACAAAGAAAAAACTGATCCAAAGCACAAAAAGCCATACATAAAACCAAAAATATATAAATCAAACCTTGCAACACACGCCATACAAAACAAACATAACTTTCCTCCACCAGAGAACATAAAACTCATAAAACAAGTCAATATAGAGGACACATCTGGAAAAACTTAAACATTCATAAATTTAAAAGGCATAATTCACTTATCGAGGAACAAATATAAATCAATACACAACACCTAACATTCGATATACTAACAATACGTTACACATTCCTACAAACAGTGAACCTAGAGAAAATTCAACATGAAGGATATTACTTGATGTAACCCAAATACAGGCAAATTTACCTCCAGTACCTGAACCAAGACGTTCTAACCGCATAAAAAAACAAACAAGAGGATGAAACATTCAGTTTGAGTAGAGCCAAGAAGATGATAGCACGACCAGATATCGAAAGCGCTTGCATATAATAAATAGAAGTTATAAAGCTTCAAATCCTATTCGTGATATATATATATATATATATATATATATATATATATATATAGGTCGTCGTCCATATATATATATATATATATATATATATATATATATATATAGGTCGTCGTCCATATATATATATATATATATATATATATATATATATATATATATATATATATATATATATATGGACGACGACCTAGGAGGACAACTCCTTGGGAGGATGTACAATGGGTCACATGTGGCCTAAGTGCGTGGGCTTACACTCACCCTCCCTACTCTATAGATACAGATATATATATATAGCGTCTCAACTCAGGTATTTCAGGTACTTTAGGTAAATTTGCCTGTATTTGTACTGCATCAGGTACTCTTCTTTGTGTTAGATTTACTCTAGGAATGTGTATGGTTTTGTTTAATATATTGAATGTGAGGTCTTGTTGTGTTTTGATTTGTACTTGTTCCTCGCTAAGTGATTTATGACTGTTAAATATATGGATGTTCAAGTTTTCCCAACTGTCCATGCGGTTTCCCTTGTTGACTTGTTTTACGAGTTTTATGTTCTCTGGTGGGGGGAAATTATGTTTGTTTTGTATGGCGTGTGTTGCAAGGTTTGATTTATATACTATTGGATTTATGTATGCCTTTTTGTGCTCATTGTACCTTTGGATCAGTGTTTTCTTGGTTTGACCGATATTGAATTTGTTGCAGTCCGAGCATTGTATACTGAGTATCCCGTTTTGGTCTTTGTCTTCTTCTTTTTTATAGTTGTTTATTTTTTGTGTTATCTTCGTGTTCGGCTTGTATGTGATGTTGATGTTCAGTGGTTTGAAGATGTTTGTTAGTTTTTTGGTTTGGTGTCCTACGTACGTGAATGCTATCCATCGTTGTGTTGTTTTGTCTGTTGGGGTGGCTTGATTCTTGTTCTGTATTTTTTGTTTGATTCTGTTTTCTAGTTTATCTATTGTCTTTTGGGTGTATCCGTTTTCGTACGTAGGACACCAAACCAAAAAACTAACAAACATCTTCAACATGCGACAAATTCTATATCGGCCAAATCAAGAAAAAACTGATCCAAAGGTACAATGAGCACAAAAAGGCATACATAAATCCAATAGTATATAAATCAAACCTCGCAACACACGCCATACAAAACAAATATAATTTCCTCCCACCAGAGAACATGAAACTCATAAAACAAGTCAACAAGGGAAACCGCATGGACATTTGGGAAAACTTGAACATCCATAAATTTAACAGTCATCCACTTATCGAGAAACAAGTACAAATCAAAACAAAATAAGACCTCACATTTAATATATTAAACAAAACCATACACATTCCTAGAGAAGATCTGACACAAAGAAGAGTACCTGGCGCAGTACAAATACAGGCAAATGTACCTAAAGTACCTGAAATATCTGAGTTAAGATGCTTTGACCGTATAAAGAGGCAGACGACAGGATGACAAGTTCAGTTTGAGAAGATGACAGTACTACCAACTGTCGAAAGCGCTCGTAGATAATTAATAGAAGATATAAAGCTTCAAATCATTCAATATATATATATATATATATATATATATATATATATATATATATATATACATATAATATATATAATACAGTCTCAGTGAGACTGCATTACATTAACCTTTCTCGATTTCATATCATTTCTAAAAACATGTGGATTCGTTTTCCGATGACATTCCACATTAGCTCCTCAAATTTCAGCTACCGCAGTTGCCGGTTGATTGGTCAACCAACCAACACTGACATAAACACTTGGCAAGTTGACTTGGGTGTCACATTGATAGGTGGTTCCACTTATGTTTCGCTTGTGTTTCGTTTACGCAGTTATTTTTATTAGGTACTTTTCTTGTTTTTTTTTGTCTTCAATTGAGGACCGCCTGCCCGGAACTGACGATGCCCAATAGGCTGAAACAGCTGTCTACCGGTGGCTTTTAATTGAAATCAATACGGAAATGATCAGAATAGATATGTTATGTTAGGTCCAAAATGAGTGGATCTATTCGACCCTCTACCGCAACTCGCAAGGGTTTAGTGTGGCTCACACCTATTCACACTTGGCCAAATAAACCCAGCTTCTTAACGAAGCCGATTAATTCGTATGGTGAGTGGTCTTTCAGGTCAGATGGTACGGCTCTGCCGAACTCTAAAGACCCGATTCGGTCCCCAGCGAAACAAAAAGGTTTTTTTAAACTAACCCTTCCTGAAAACACACCTTTCAGTTAATGTTCATTAATCTACATATCAAAGTAAATGTCACCCCAATTTTCAATACTGACAAAAACAGTTCATGAAAACAGTTTTGTTTTTATCCACATCACTATTTAAGATACCACAACCCGGAAATTTCAACAATGATAATCATGTGTTTTGTTTTGTTGAATTTTCAGTTCGAGCTGCAAATCCACCATGTAACGAATGTATTTTGCAACCGCATTCGCTCATAAATCATACTTTGCGTGAAACAATCGCCATTTGGTGTTGGCAACGTTAAATCACACATTCAAATATTAGTGTTGTATCACAGCAAAATTGCGTTGGCCCGTGATATTGTTAACTTCAGAATAATTCGGGTACAGATTGCAAACGGTATTTTAGTGTCGTCGGAACAGGTGACCCGCACGATCTGAACATTTTTGACAGTAATCGATGCTGTAAATTTTCAATTCGCCAATTATTGCAGTTTTGGAATAGCACAGCCTGTTTTGTTAATAAATTTAAAATAATCGGGATCTCAGCTAGCATTTAGAATGAAATTTTCAATGAGTAACAATTGTGACATCACAAGTGTGAATATTTTAGATGAAATACAAACGAAATGAATATGTGAATGAATGTGGATATGTGAATACTGAAAATCATTATCAATATTAAAAAAAAGTATGCTGCTGACGATACCCAGTTGTATGTATCTTTTCCATTGGAGAATCTATCCATTGCTGTGGATCGATGGAATCATAATTTGCATATTTGTTGTTGAAATTTTATACGCTGGAAAATAATTCCATGAAAATCAAAAAATAAATAGATAAGTACTCTTTGATCAATCCCATATTGATTTCAATTTAAGAGCCACCGGTATATATATATACCGTATATATATTGGCGGTTCCACTTATGTTTCGCTTGCGTTTACGCAGCTATTTTTATCAAGTACTTTCTTGGTTTTTCTCATTTTGTCTTTAATCCAGGACCGCCTGCCCGGTACTGACGATGCCCAATAGGCTGAAACAGCTGTATACCGGTGGCTCTTAAATTGAAATCAATATGGGAATGATCAAAAGGTACTTATCTATTTATTTTTTGATTTTCATGGAATTATTTTCCAGCACTACCATATATTGCAGGAACAACAGATAAAATCAGTAGAATTCTTTACCGACATAACATATCAACTTCGTTCGTACCAGAACGGACAATAAGGTCCATGCTTCGTAATCCCAAGGATCAGATACCACTGGAGTCACAAGGAGTGTATGAAGTACCATGCCATGATTGTGACAGGACTTACATCGGCTAGACCAACAGACGAATCAACATTCGCAAAGATGAACACAAAGTAGCAGTGAAGGGAAAAGTCACCACGTCTTCTCTCTTCCAACACGTACTTCAAACAGGACATAACATCAATTTCGATAACACAAAAATGCTAGCAAGCAACGAAAACTTTTACTCGCGAACAATCAGAGAGGCTATCGAAATTGAAAAACGACCTAATAATATGAACAAGAGGGATGATGCGCAAAGATTACCATCAACATGGAGATCCGTTTTATCGCTTCGCACAAGCAATCAGACCGCTCAACCCCAGAAGCAAAACTCGGTACATGACAATACAGGTACAATAACAGAGACAGGAGAGGCAGCTCAGGTAATAAGACCAAAACAGGTAGTCGAGCAAACACAGGTAATGGCAGCAACGCAGGTAAAGGGAAACATCCATCCTATAAATTGAGACACAGAGTTCGAACTAATCAGTCTAGTTGAAAAAACCAGACATCACCAGAAGATGGCAAATGAGACTTTACCGAAACGTTGTGAAAATAATTCTTATGGGGAGAAAATACACAGAACACGGAGTGAAACCCGAGAAAAACCTCATCATCATATATATATATATATATATATATATATATATATATATATATATATATATATATATATATATATATATATATATATATATATATATAGAAACAGAAGTTAATATCGGACATAGCACTCATGAAAGTGGCAAACCATAGACACGTGTTTCGGGCTTTTGGCCCATCATCAGTATGGTGCAGACAAGTGTAAGGATGGGCAACACTTGGTTACCAAAAGATAGAAATATAGAAATACAAATGCACGGAGCCACCAACAGGAGCCAACCGTACATTTATGGTTTCAGTTGATAGATCTCGTGTTCACAAGAAAACTATCAAAATCACCACGGAGGCAGCTATAGCTATAGCAGCTATAGCTTGCCTTCCAGGCCAGTATGGCAGGAATCCAGACCAGAGACGATCGAGGAGAGTCGTTTTTGGCAATTTGCTACCAATTTAGACGTTGCTCGGTAGGAGCCAAGAGCTTTCAAAACCGCTTGACTGTCCGAGAATATTTTTATTGAGTTGTGTATGAGGTTGTATTCTTGCAATCTCTCCGCACACAATTCAATAGCGTAAATTTCCGCTTGAAATACAGTCGCATAGGTTCCTAGGCAGGTTGATATCTCTGTCCTGGATCTGCGACTGAAAACTCTTGCACCAGAACCGGAAGGTGTTTTAAATCCATCTGTCCACCAACAACAATCTGCTCTTAATATTTACTTTTCCCGGAGGATCTAGTCCTCTCTACTCGGGAACAGTATTTTATAAGGCAGTTCGTAGTTGACAGTTGGAGGCATAAAGTCAGAGGTCATTTATAGAATGTTGTGACTTCCAGTGTGGAAGTAGAAGACTTCGTTTCAATTTTGAACAACAGATTCCTGAACATTGAGTCCACATATGGAATCAAAAACAAACGATGAGTTACCATTCATGGATGTCTTGGTGATCAATAGTGACCAGGGTCTACAGTTTGATGTTTTCAGGAAGAATACCAGTACTTCACAAAATGGCAGGTCTAGACTTTTTTGTCCATAGGTTTGTTGCACCCCCCTTGATCAAAGGAAGATATGATCTTCGGAAATATGTTATCAGGAATATAGCTGAAGTCAACGGGTATTATTCAAATAAAGATAATTAGGAAAAGTAAATTTAGGGAGATTCTTCGTAAATCTTCGACTTTTCGAAATGACGTCAAGTTAAAGTTCAATATCCTCCCGTTTGATCCAGGATACACTGAAGGATTAGATCAAATTTTCAAAAAAGCGAACGTAAAAGTGACCTTCCAAACTTCTTCTTCGCTCCAACAAAAGCTAGCTAATCTTCAAGACACTATCTTGTAAAATGGACAATCGGAGGACTGTGACAAAAATACATCGGTCAGACGAAGCGGGCTACTGAAACTCGTTTCGAAGAACACCTAGTACATATTTCACTTCAGAGACCATAGAAATCTAGTGTCGCTCAAAACGCCTTAGAGAACGGCCACATAATGGATTGAACTACCTGGAATTTTTTGGATGGGTACATGATACCAGATTTTTTAATGCTTTTTGGGTACATTGTTCATCCTTTTACGAATCGCTCTGTTGAAGTTAGCGGGAACTTTCAACCCGCGAATTTCTACTCGAAATAAATGATGTATGTCTGAGATTGAACGTGTACTCTATTAGATATAAATAGTAGAGACCATCAGTTCCAGAGTAAGGAATCAGTGTAAGTCATGAACCTCCCCCCATAAATTCCTCCTCGATTCCCAATAACTACAGAATAAATAAAAACTGATTACTCCGAGTGAGTATCCGGAAAATAACCAGATTTAGACCTTATTTACAATTTTATTGTGGAAATAGCGACGTCGTTTTCTGAATTGACAAACGAGAACAAACAGCTGCTGGAGCTTACCCCAGGCTTAATCAACACCAGTAGTGTCAATTTGCTGCGAAATTGAAATTTATAGGCAGTTGGAAGACAACGTAGAGCTTTACTGAATTTTGAGAGGGATGAACAGTGAATTATGTTGATGAAGGTTGTTGGGATGTCTATTAAATGTCTCACATGATGAAGTGAATCAGGTATTATAGTAGCCACCTAGTAATATTTTCCTATAGCCACACATCGTAGATATTTGATTTCAATCATACGCATAGAGAAAAGTCCAGTGAAGTTGAATAGTGGTGGGTGGTATCCTTCAGCGCCCGATCTTGGGAGGGGGAGTGGGGCAAACCGGGCAATTGCCCGGGGCGACAAAAATGAGGGGCGGCAAAATTGAGGAAAGCGCGGCGTCGGCGGCGAAAATTTTAAAGAGGATTAAACAAAAAAAAACCACACCCTACACAAAAGTTGTTAGAATATAATATATTACTATTGACATCACTGAAATTTCACATCATATTTTAGTAGATTACAAAAACAAAATGTGGTTACACTGCGTCCTTCAAGCTGTGCTGGATGCTGGATTTGAATAAATATCTTGAAACGAAACTTATTTTGTTTCATTAATATCGGCAGGAAAAATTTGTCTTTTTATAGGGTGAAATTACATCAACTATGAAATAACGCACGGATAAAAGGCGGCAAATATTATTTTGCCCGGAGCGGCGAAATAGCTGAATGGGGCGCTGCTCTCCTTTCAATTCATGATTTCGGAAACTGTCGCACTCACTGGTACACAGCAATGAGGAGGAGTCCCATCTTATTGTTATCCGGTCAAATTCGACTAAAACATAAGAGTGAAGGTACATAAATTTACAACAATCTGCAAATGCGTATAATTGTTCAAAACATAGTTAAAAATAATATTTTTAAATTCCGACAGATGAAAATTGTAGATCATAAAATTCTCTACAAAAAATGTTTCGAAACTTTTTTTTCTTAGAGCTACTGTTTCCGAGATACGACGAGTCAAAAAGTTGTAAAAGTTGTAATCGTCATTATATGCATGAGTATGCCACGTATATACATCTCTGAAGACATTTTGGTGCCAGAATTACGGTCGTATTTGATGGCTATGATGATTGCACGAGAAATATCAAAGCTGCAGAACAACGTCGTCGAACTTTAGCAAAATCTTCATCTTCCGATATTCTATTTGATGAACTTAGACAGTTCCTACCAGTCAACAGAAATTTCTTGCAAATACTCACAACAAATTTCGGTTCATTCCAATGTTGAAGGATAAGTTTATTGGCGAAAATATATTGGTTAAACAGGCTAATAACGATGCCGACGTACTGATTATTCAAACAGCTATAGAGCAATTTAATTCGACAAATACAACTATTGTTGTTGGTGAAAATGTAGACTTACTCGTACTTCTTACTGCTCGAACTCCACCTGAAAAAACTATTTTCTTTCTAAAACCAGGAAAAGCTCAAAGTCAAACCGAAATATATTCGTCAAAAAGTTCATCTACTTTTGAAAAGAGTCAAAATCATGAATTTTAAAATCTCATTTTTAACTATGTTTTGAACAATTACACGCGTTTGTAGCTTGTTGTAAATGTATGTACCTTTCAATGTCTAGGTTGACCGGATTATTGAAAAACTTCTCCAATAGTGGACCTAAGTGAATGGCGTTGTTGATGCTTGGCATAATTTGATTATTGAGCCGATTGAAATATCCCCCACCATTCCGGTTTGCTTTTAAGAAAAATGAATTTTTAGTTTTGTAACCCAAAATTCAGGACCAATTTGGTTTTTAACACCAGGGCTGAAGAAGCCTTCAAAAATGGTAAAAAGTAAAAAAATAATGGTAGGATGAGACCCATTAGAAAAAGAGGGAAATATGATGAAAATAAAAGGAAAAAAAATTACGGGCGATCTGAGTTCGGTAAGTGGGGGGGGGGTGAGTTTTTAGGGGTAAAAAATGGTTCATCTCGATTTCCGGCAAGTCCTCTGGAGAGAAGCTGAATTCAAAAGTTGTAGGCAATAAAAAGATCTACAACTTTTGTGTTCACAATTTTATCTCCTTAAAATTTATGTCAAAAATTCAAATAACCAAGTTTCTTGTTTTTTATTTTCATCTTGAAAAAAAAACTCACCTTTTCATGTCCCAAATACACTGTGATTCATTTGATTTGAAACATTTATTTTTCCACCTTATTTTGACTTAATATCCCTAATAGCCCCTAATTTTCAATCGAAAATTCTCACGTCAAAAAATCAGTTTTTTTCAAAAAGTCGGTGTGCTTTTTTTTCGTTGAAATCTCCACTTTCTGATGGTGTGAAAAAATACATTACTACAGTAAATGTTCTCAGAAAATGTAAAAAATCGAAAAAAAAACTAGAATGCGATTTTTTTTATTATTATGTACAATTTTATCGAAAAATGTGATTGCTGCAATTATATTCAGTTAGAAAGTTCATGTACTTAATTCTAATTACATTCATGTCGTACTATTGAATTTAGATACTTCATTCTGATTACGTTATTGATTATAATATTTTTAAAAACGTTATTCTTGTTATTTATAAATACCTCATCTTGGATTTCGATCACTTATCCATCAGTTATTGTCTCTTTGATGGCATTCATTCATGGTTGGATTCGACAGTTCTAGTTGAGCTTCGAAATCTACCATCACCTACTTTGTCCCCAATATCATTTCTAGTCTGTATTGGTTCTTCATCCACAATTTCATCTAAATCATTAACTTCCTCGTAGGTTTTTTTCCACATTGCAATTTTCAAAATCATGTCAATTTGAGCATTAATTTGAGCATTTCAAACCATGTTTTCGACAGCCACATTTCAAACGGTTACATCCAGTTTCACAGCTGCAGCAAATAGTTTCAAGTAATACTTCCAGAATTGATACCTTTTCTGTAAATTTGGGCATAATGCCACGTTGATGTTGCTTCCAACCCCAATATGTTGCTGTCAGTTCGTTACCCAACCAAATTTGAAGCTGATAATATGTCCTGTAACAATGTTGTTCTGCTGCTCCTTCTGTGGGTGGGAGGTTGGCCAAAATGAAAGATGATTCAATTTTTGCCAATTAATATTTTTGAAAACTTTATTGATTCAGTATTACTTTTTCATTTATGCATTTATAAATAGATTTGATTAATTGTAATCCATCTTTTTTATCTTCTTTACTCGCATCTTTCTTACAATAAACATTGGCCAAATTTGACAAATTTTTAGCGTCTAATAATGAATTTACGATACTTTTCTTTCCTTTTCCAGCAAATCGAGATCCGGACAAATAATACAGAAATGCAGCAATATTTTTGAAGGATGCATGTTTGAAACCATTAGACGTGGAAAACGGATCTTTTACATTACCAGAACCTGGTTTGAGAAAATACATGTTATGATCATTTGAATTTAAATGATTTTAAAGGACCAGAAGATCA
The DNA here is from genome assembly GCF_025532065.1 of Leptinotarsa decemlineata. NCBI lineage: Eukaryota > Metazoa > Arthropoda > Insecta > Coleoptera > Chrysomelidae > Leptinotarsa > Leptinotarsa decemlineata. Next base: position 21,507 of record NW_027412595.1, on the reverse strand, counting down.
ATATTTTGACCCGCAACAGTGACAGTTTTATTAGTATCTCTGGTAATTTCTATCGATATCTTGATTATCTCAGCATTTTCTACAGGAAAACCCTCGTGACTGTAATCTTTCCATTAAAGGTTTTATTTTTTTGTTTTTATCGTTAGATACATTTTTTTTGTGAAAATGGTATCTTTGTATGGTTTTGATAATTAAATTCTGGAATAATGTCTGAGGTTTTTCTGTGACTACGTTCTCTTCTTTCAGTTGAAGTAGCTGCTGGTACTGTTGTGACAGTATGGAATAGCTATATGGAATCTTACGTTTTTTCAGTAAGCAAAGTGTAAATTTCAGTAAATAGTTCAAAACTGTACATAAAGATTAAAAAAAAAATTTCGAAATCGAGTTTTTTTCGATTTTCTGCATTTTCTGAGAACATTTACTGTAGTAATGTATATTTTTTCACACCATCATATAGTAGAAATTTCAACGAACAAAAAGCACACCGACTTCTGAAAAAAAGCTTACATTTTTGACGCGAGAGTTTTTGATTGAAAATAAGGGTGCTTTTTTGATATCAAGTCAAAATGAGGTGAAAAAATAGGTATTTTGAATCGGATGAATTATAATGTATTTGGGACTTGAAAAAAAGAATATTTTTTTCGAAAAAGATGAAAATAAAAAACCAAAAACTTGGTTATTTGACCTTTTCACATTAATTTTGAGGTGAAACAATTATCAACTCAAAAATTGTAGATCTTTTTATCAACTACAATTTTGTTATTTTACTTTTTTCTGTAGGACTTTTTTTTAATGAAATAAATGAAAATTTTATTAAAACAACGATAAAAATAAAATAAAAATTGCGATAAACCAATTCTTGCCTTCAAAAACTCACCCCTTTCCACTTATCGAACTCAGATCGCCCGTAATTTATGTTTCCTTTAATTTTCATCATATTTTCTTCCTTTTCTTTTGGCTTCATCGTACTAATTTTTTCACTTTTCACCATTTTTGGTTTGGTGATCCTAATATATCCATTACCCATTCGGTATCTTCACCAAACCTTTGTTCATCATTATAATTAATTTATAAGTATAATGCATATAATTTCATCAGAAATCGGAAGAAATATAAATTATCGAAAGTAATAATGGACATTTATCATTCACCTGGGAACATTTTCATGTCGAGTTCTTTCGGTAAGGTTTATTTCTTGAAATATTCCCAGCTGAATGCATCGATATAATAAAAAAATATCAATTCTCAAATCGACTCATTTTTGTCGCCTGAATAATGAGTAATTTAAACAAAGACTATTTGTTTGAAAGCACAATTATTGAAAACGCAATGTTCGAAAACATGAACAGAAAACGTGAATAACAACTCATGTTCGAAAATAGTATTTCATTGTAAAAATGTATCGTACTTTGCCGGCATACAAGATGCATTAACTGTACGTTCTATATTTTTTTTCGATTCAAATGAAATTGATACTAATTGAAATAATGTTTTGATTCGAATTAAAAATGTCTTGTACCAATAAGTTTCCAAAAAAAATAATTGCCATTCCTGAATATCATATATGAATTGTTGGTCTTATTTCATGAGATTATGTGAAGTATTGCAATTTGTATTTCATCTCGGTCTCTTGTATCTGTTCACTCTATTGTTGAGTTTTATTCAATTTATATATTTATTTGAGTTGAATCAGTTGAGTAAGAGTCTTATTAATGTCATGATCATATCAAATTGAGCCTGTGAATTTTTGTAGTAGCATTTATGCAAAGTTCTAATATTTAGTCACAATCATATTTGAATATTTGGTTCCAATGTTTCGATTTGATTAGAATAGTGACAGTGATTGGAATTGTAAGAATGATACATAATAAGACCCTGTGACTTCTGAGAGCCACGTATGATTCAAGAATTTAACAACTTGATGTGAATTCATGAATGACAGTCGAATCGCTGTCGGAATGAAGCGTTTTATAGCTGCAAAACTATGTTTTTGTGGCCTAGCTTTTGATTTTTTCATTATTTCATCGATTTGAAAGTGAAAATCATCAAAAAATTCATGAAGAACTCAATAAGGCACAAATTCAAAGATGTTATCTCAGAAAAGTTCTCCCATTTTGTTTGTATCTTCGGATAATTCACGTCTTTCAGTTCAAACCCGTTCATTACCAGCTGTGTAATGTTCTCTACGTATTTATTATAACTACGCATTTACTATGTAATCTTCATCAATATTAGATTTATTGCAACTTATTACACTGACGAGTACATTTCCCTCGTCAGATTTTCTGGCGGAAAACATGACCAACAAAGTAACTTCCGTGAATTCAGCAGGTTGTTAGCTGAGAATAGCAAGTATAACAATTTACTTCCATTACTGACAAAAAATTGGGTTTATGTTCATTATATTTACAATTATTGACTATCTAATTATGTTCATATGCTGCTTGAATGAAAAAAATACAGGAATTACGTAGTATAGGTAGTCAGCTCGAAACCATATACTGCGTGTTCTAACAGTGATAATAAAACTAATAATAAGTCCTTAGTCTATCGCAGTCTTGTGATATGCAAAGAGGTTCCTGTCATAAGATGCTGGGCCTGCCGTGAGGAGCCTGAGACCCTAAGGTACTTGCTGTCAGCATGTCCAGCATATGCGGCCTCAGCTCAAACCCATCGACATAACGCGGATCAAAGTATGCTTCATTGCCATCTACGGTATTTTTACGCTATTGGTGAGACATTGGTGTTGCTCTGCGCTCCGGGGATATTGAGTATGTTGAAGGGAATGAGTCTTGTATGAGCCTGAAAGTGGATAGTTTCTCACTCTCAGTGAGTGTAGTTTTTTTCGATCAACAGAGCAATATGATATTCACCGTGCAGTTTTCAGCTCCGTGTGAGGCGAAAATCTTTCGAGAATAGAGAAAAAATGAATGAAATATAGAGATTTTCTCTTTGAACTGCACAGTTTCTATCCAGATCACTTTGTCAAGATGGTGGTTCTGATTATTGGAGTTTGGTGGAATGATTCCCTCCCTCCTCTCAAAATCATACCGGCTTGCCACACCAAGGCAGAAATCTTAGCCGGACAAATCCAGAGGGTTGTCATTTTTGGCTCACAGCACGTGCTCAGGGTACGTGTTTCTCGTACCCAGTGATCAATCATCCCGCGTCGTGGAAAGTGGTCGTTGGTTGATAATGCTGGCTCGCCCTCCTGAATGTATCAGAAGATAGGGTCTGACCAGCGCAACCTTAGGGATAATATAGCTCCTATTGCCTACAATGAATCCTTTAACAGTGCAGTATAGTGGAAGTTATGCTGATTAGTGTGAGTTTTTATGTGAAGAGAAAGAGAGAAAAGAGAAAAATTAAAATATAAATTTCGAAGGAAAAAAAGAAAGTGCAAAAAATATTCCTTATATACTTAAATTCTATGATATTACAAGTGAAAACGTCAAAATAGTTGCATATTTCATTTAAACTGGTGCGCATGCATTTTATCGGATCTATAAATGTCCCTGTTGCATAAAAAAAGTCCTTTTAGTTGTCAGTCGAGAAATGAAGCAAAAGAAAGATCACTCGATGAATATATTCATTCTGTTCTAAAACCAATGAGGTGAATTTTTATTTTTCACAAAAGTTTCCTTCGAAGTAGTTATCCTCAGATATAATACTTTTGTGCCAACGTTTATTTTAATCCTTAAAGTAGTTCTGAAAAGGACTTTTTGGTATACTTTTGAGCTTGCTCAGCGATTCGGTTTCATCTCCTCAATCGTCGCAAAACGTCATCTTTCCATGAGTCATTCCAATCTTGAAAACAGAAAAGAGTCACAGGGGGGCATATCTGGTAAATGCGGTGGCTGAGACATGATAACTGTATTGCTTTCGTCAAAAAAAATTACGAATAAACAGTGACGAGTGAACAAGTGCATTATCGTGATGCCGAAGCCATGAATTATTTTTCCACAATATCGGACGTTTTCTTGGTATTGCTTAACGCATGCGGGCATAACTTCGAGGTAATACTTCGTGTTGAATGTACGATCATGTGGCGAAAACTCCTGACGCACTACGTCACGGTAATCGAAGAAAACATTGAACAAAACTTTGACATTTGATCGAACTTGACGTGATTTTATCGGTTTTGGATCTCTTGGGCTTTTGCATTGGGATAATTGGACTTTAGTTTCGATGCCATAACCATATACCCATGATTCGTCACTAGTTATGACCCTTCCAATCCAAGCAAATCTGAATTGATGTCTTTCAATAATTCCTGAGCGATGCTTATTCAACGTTTTTTTTTGGTCGAAATTCAGCAATTTAGACCTCTCACCAACAAATTTAACATTTATTCATTTTATTTATTTATATATTCGAAAAAAACAGAAAAATCCACTACAGTATCCACATAATTGAAATAATAAATAATAAATCAAAAGTATCCTACAATACACATGTACATAGTGTCTGATATAAAGGATAAATCAGAATCGAATACAATAACAAAAAAAGCTGTTAAACAGTTACTGACTAAATATATGAATGAATTATAACTAATAAAAATAGGTTTTCAATATTTTTTTGGCCATAAGCAACGATGTATTAAAAATATCGAAGTATTTTGCATTGTGTGCTCTTATTGTTCTATTCGGAACATTTAAGCAAATCATTGATAATAACGATGGACAATTTATTTTGTTCGTTATTATTTTTTGTAAAAATAAAATATCTGATATGTTACGCCTATGTTCCACCGACACAAACTGGAGGTTTCGTCTAATTTGCAGAATATCATTGTTTTCAGTGATTCAAATACTTTGTTGAAAAGCAACGCGTTAGAAAAATCGATTTTGAATACGTTATAATCAATACGTTATAATCGATGGGTATATACAGTGTCATCCCCAAAGTATGCATCATACTTTGGGGAGCTTTGCGAAACTTTAATTTTCTCTAAATTATCTTATTGCGATTGCATGTATGGACCTGCACTTACTCGATACGACTCTCTTCGCCTCCAAAGAATTGAAAACTCTTGTTTGACGTTTTTCTTCGGTATACGTAAATTTGATCACATCAGTAGTAGGCTTGATGACTCCGGATGGTTAAGACTTGAAAAACTACGCACTCTACACATCCTCACAAATACACATAGATTACTATTAACAAATAAACCTGATTATTTATATAATAGACTTGTTAGTTTTTCCCAGACTAACAACTATTATACTCGAAATGGATCTGTCTTGGTCATTCCCAAACACAACTCGGCACTTTTTACTCGAAGTTTCTCCTATATTTCCGCTAAGCTGTATAATAAGTTGCCCAGTGACTTCAGACTTTACACGATAATGACATTTAAAAAACGCTTGAAACTTCTGCTTAAATCCTGGTAATTGGTGCTCTGTATGTCGATTTTTGCAAAACCCTTATTATTATTCATTTCAATCAAGCTTTTATTATTGTGTTTACTGTTGTATTGGTTGATTTATCTTCTATTTTATACTTGTTATTATTATAGTTTTTATTGTATATTTTTCTAAGGTTGATTTGAAAAATAGCTTTTGCTGATAATCCGCCTGTTCATCTAACTTATTTTTGATGAATAAAGTCGATTTATTATTATTATTATTATTATATGGGAAACTTATTTATTAAGGGTTTTTCGACAAGAAATTATTTTTAATAAAAGTTTGTGCATCCCATTGAACTAAACATGCACCAACAAAATGCAGTACAGCACACGTAATATACGATGAGTCTTTGAATATTTGATTTTGTGAAAAGAGTAAAGTACTTTTATTTTGAAAAATTTTGGGAAATGTTATTTAGAAAAGTTGTTTAGCATTGAAAAATACATTCAGATTTACATTCATTGCCATGTAAGTGGAGTTTTATTTTTTTCCCATTTTTTTGAAATGGGGACTACGAAAAACAAATTTGGGCTAAAACGGTAAATAAACAGCATCCTATATACGACGGTTCATTTTGAAAGCCTGTAATATTGCAAATTGAACAGCTGTAGTATTAACCACGGTCACTTTTTTTAAAAGTAAATTAATTATCAAAGTTTTTGGTGCAAAGTTATTTTTATTTTTTGTTATCACCGAAAATTACTCAAAATCATACAGTATTATAACAAAAACTCAATATTCAATGGCATCAAATCACAAAACATCAAAATAAAATAGGTATTTCTGAACAAACTTACTGATTTCCTGGAGATTTTCTTGTCCAAAATAAGTGTGTTGAGTTGAATCCCCAGAAAATCAATGAGTTTGTTCGGAAATGCCTATTTTATTTTGATGTTTCGTGATTTGATATTATTGAATATCAAGTTCTTGTTACAATACTGTATAGTTTTGAGTAATTTTTAGTGTTAACAGAAAATAAAAATAACTTTGCACCAAAAACTTTATTAATTTACTTTTCAAAACAATTGACCTGGCTTTCAAAATGAACCATCGTATACAGGATGCTGTCTATTTATCATTTCAGTAAATTTATTTTTCGTAGTCCCCATTTAAAAAAAATGTAAAAAAAATAAAACTTCACTTGGATGGCCATAACTTTAAATCTAGATGTATTTTTCAATGCTCAACAACTTCTCTATATAATATCTCCCAAAATTTTCCAAAATAAGAGTACTTTATGGAAGAGAAAGTTTTTGGCTTTCTGCTACTCCATCTTGATACAAAAAAAAAAGGATGAGGGAGTCTTCCAAAGAAAGGAAGGAAGTACCTCTATACATGGATGTGTAGATCATGCAAAGAAGTTACTTTCAGACACAAACTGAAAGAAAGTCTTCCTGAAACAGCTACTATCATATAAACATTGAATTATACGAAAGAAAAAATTCTTTCGAAACAAATACTTCTATATGGACACTGAATTATACAGAAGATACTTTTCTCTACTCAGTTCGTATTTCAAACATACGTTGTGGAATAAAAATCAGATATCATTCACATGAGTTCTATTTAAAATGAATGGTAACACCAACACCAACACATTTTTAATCTTCCTCTTTGAAGATGATCACTTGTTTGTTGATCGAAACACGTGTCGAGGTGTTAAAAATAACGATTTGATGTTGGGAAAAAACTCCAGTAATATTCTTCACTCCTGTTACAAAATCAAATATTTGAAGGCTCCTCGTATATTACGTATGTTGTACTGTATTTTGTTGGTGCATGTTTAGTTTTAGGGGATGCACAAACTTTTATCAATAATAACTTTTTGTCGAAAAACCCTTAATGAATAAGGTTCCCGTATGGTGTACGGTATACTTTATTGTGGACTCCAAATGGTTGATGCAAATATCAACTTACTCAAAACAAATGCATTATAAAGAGATGTTATTGATTTTATTTGATTGGAAAAATTTACATTTTCTCTTGACATATCCCAGAGTTCTACTACTCTCATTAATTACATAATCTATATGTTCATTGAAGATGAGTTTGGAGTCAAAAATAACTCCTTAGTCCTTGAATTCATTAACTCGTGAAAGTAAGATATTATTTATGTGACATGAAAATGTATTGATATTTTTGTTACGGGTGAATGTGATGCAACTACATTTGAAATTATCGAGATATAAATCGTTTTGTTCAAAAAAATCTAATGAATTATTTATGTCACTCTGAATTCTCGAGCAATCTGACAATGACTTTATTTGAAGATAAATTTTCAAATCATCAGCATACATTAAAAACTTGGCATTCTCAAAATATTGTTTAATGTTATTGAATATAAATAATAAAAAATAAGAGCCCTATATGAGACCCTTGTGGTACTCCAGAAGGTGTTGGAGGTTCAGATGAATAACCGTGTATGAAGATATATTGGGTTCTGTTTTTAATGTGATTCAATCCATTTTAACATAACACCACTCACACCGATAATGTATTATGACTAATTTTGTCAAAAGCCTTGCTGAAATCTGTATAAATAGTGTCAACTTGAATGTTTATATCGATATAGTATCATGTAAAAATTCAGAGTAACAAAACAGATTCGAACAACTTAAACTGTGAACATGAGTTCGAGACAAGTGTACCAACATAAAATAATAAAAAAAAAACGCCAACTGAATGTACGCCTGCGAAATTTGAACATTCACCTTGTTCTTTGAACAGATCCCGTATCAATGATAAATGACGACAGTACACAACAGCGTTGTTTTGTAGAAACTGATCGGCTTTTGCAGAAAATGATCGGCTTTTGCAGAAAATCTGAACGTTTCTGCCAGAACGAAATGACGTCAACCCTCCTGCCGACTACACAGAATAGCTTTCAAGCGTCGGTTTATCATCTATTCATCTCACTAAAAGTTTTACTCGTTTGTAGAATCCATCAACCAAACGAACGTGATGTAAACGTGAAAAGAGTAGTTCGGGAAATACGACAATGACCATTGTCCACTACTATTCGCAGCGAACCAAAGTATATTTCGCTGGGATTAATCTCTCATGTTCCATCACAAGAATAATGGAATCGTAAACGGAACAGATTGTTCAAGGCACAGAGATGAACCTCATCAGAGGCAGAGAAAATTTGTGTTTCAGCGAACATAGCGAACATGTATTGGGTGGGCTATCCTGAATTCGAGGCCACACGGGCTAACACAAAAAGGAAACAATTACAGAGAGATAATTCTATAATTTTTCAGTGAAATCATAATCACGAGTTGCCGGTCATTTCACTTCTTATTGCTTGTGGTATTTTCAAACTGATGATCTTTGATCATCATGATCATTGATCTTTGTGGTTTAGACAGATAATGACTCTGTCAAATCAAATCAAATCAAAGCATGCTTTATTATCTGAAGAATAGAATTCTTATTGACAAAGCTTCTAAATATAAAACAACATAAATCCTAACTGCTTAAAATGAGCAGAAGGTCATGATAATTAAATAAAATTAAAATTAAAATTATGCAAAACAATATGGATTGTCGGATGTTAAAAGTGGATGTACTTAATGTATATATTCCGTCATGCTACTATAAAGTATTTTCACAACAATACAGTGAACTAGATATAAAAACAGTGTTCCCTAATTTATTCCATATCAATTGGTTATAAATACAAAACAGGAGGGAGTTGTCAGTTACATATATATATGACAGCCAACAGAAGGCCACTTAGATGTCCACCTTTGTCGAGAGACAATGGCGGTAGAAGATTAGAGTGGTGTCAAGAACATCAAAATTGGGATGCAAATGATTGGGCCACAGTTTTGTTTACAGACGAATCCAGATTTGGATTTCATCCAGATTCTCGTCGAGTAAGACTGTGGAGACGACCTGGAAATAATGAACGTTTGAGACACGTCCAGGAAGTCCACACATTCAGAGGTGGTACAGTAATGCTATGGGGCGGAATCATGATCGGCGGCAGAACCGATCTCGTTTTTCCAAATCGCTCCCTCACAGCTCGACAGTACCTCGACATCATTCTTCTACCTACTGTCCGTCCGTTTGCTGGTGCTGTTGGTGAAAACTTCCACCTAATGCACGATAATGCTCGTCCACATGTCGCGCGTCTAGTGACTGACTGGCTCACGAAGGAGTTGATGTATTGCCATGGCCAGCACAATCACCGGACCTGAATCCCATCGAGAATGTGTGGGACATGCTTCAACGAAGAATTACTTCGCATATGGGTAACATTTACACAACGTTTCAATTGAGAGAGCTTTTAATCGCTGAATGGGCAAATGTACCTCAACAAGACATTGACAATCTCATTTTGTCGATGCACGATAGATGTAGGGCCGTAATAAACCAGCGTGGAGGCCATAGTTTGTACTGATTCCATTTTTTTTTGTATTATGATTTTTTTTCGGGGTACCAAAGAAGAGCCATATTTTTTTTTAGTTTTGCTTATATGCGCACTCAGTATTTTTGACCATTTAATAAATTTTGTTGAAAGTTACATTCGTTTAATAATCACCCGTCAACTTTTTTTTCCCTAAAGCGATCTAAAAAAAAATTATTGCCATTTTTAAAAATATCCCTAGACTTTTCCGATGTATATATATATATATATATATATATATATATATATATATATATATATATATATATATATTATATATATATATACATATATACATATAGACCCATGTACACACATATAATAATTTTATGAAATATTTTGATTTCTTAATACAGGCAGTTAATAAGTACATATTTATATATGGGATATAGATCGAAGTGTAGTCGAATACAGACATGTTTAATTTGTGCTCTATGAAATAGTGTTGTAAATCAAAATAAAACATAGTTAGCAACATCAGACTTCTCCCCAAAGTTTCGCTGATGATACAGCAATCTTATACTCTGCAAATTCGTGGGAGAAAGTGAAGCAAAAATGTGAAAATGATACAGCATCTATACTAAATTGGTTCAACCATATGCAACTCACCGTCAACTTTGAAAAAAACATTCTTTATTCCATTTGCATCTTATACGTCGTCACTACCGTTATACCGAACATTGATAATTGACAATCAGGGTGTTATGATCGATATCGGTACTGCAAATCATATCAGATACCTAGGAATAACGATTTGAGATGGGATGAACATGTCACCAATATAACTAAGACCTTGAGGTATATGCTATTCAAATTCAAGCAAATAAGAACTTTTTTAGATCCAGAACAGCTGCGAACAGTATATTACGCTTTAGTTGAATCGCGAATTCACTATGCTATTCTCAGTTGAGGTGGTATTTTACCATCACACTTGAGAAAATTAGACATTCTTCATAAAAGAATATTAAAAATAATGCTCTTCAAACCTTTAAGTTACCCCTCTGTAGAATTATTTCGTGATGCAAATATACTGAGCATTAGAAAATTGTATTTATATAATATCATTGCATATATCTATAAAATTAGACAAACATTACCAAAAATCGATCATAACTATGACACAAGAACAAAGTGTAACGAATATGTCAAAATAAACAAAACCAAAAAATCAATGTTTCACACACATATCACTCAAGGTTTTTAATTTACTTCCAGAGATGTACAAAATATACATTAACTCCATACATTCTTACCGTCTCCTCAAAAAACATTTCAAAACCTTTTTATTGAGCATAGATTCTGGAGTGATAAATGAATTGTTTTGATTTACTATAATGAAATTGTTGATCACCTGACATAACAGGTAAATGCTATAATTATTATCTTAATTATTTTGTTTTCCTCTCTTTCTGTTTTGCTTTGTTTTCGGCTCAGACTCTGAAAACAAAAACTATGTCAACTCATACAACCAACCTGGTTAATATGAGGTTTCTATGTTTATAGTATCTGAATTGTAGTGTAGCTACCAGTTTCTTCATAATAAACATATTGTTATTATTATTATACATATATACTCATACATACACATCCAACCTTAACACTATTTAGTGAGAGACATGGATACGACATATTTTATATTGCTTTTACAGATATTCAAAATTTTGTTCAAAAAATTCCCTCAAATCATGAAATCGTCTTGTTATTGAAATGTTTTTTACATCTCTTCTGGATTTCGAAGTGCTATGAATATTTTTAATTTGCTTCGGTAGATGGTTGAACATTTTCGTATCATTGTATACAATTGAATTTCGGCCTTGGGTGGTTCTGAGGATTAATGAAGGTATATATTGGCCATTTGCCCTAGTATTATGTGCAGTGTCAGATTTTAATAAATGTAGTTTATGCTTATGAACTGAACTAGTTGATTCTAACACCAAGATTGATGTTAACGTGAGTATCCTCTGAGATATAAATAAGTGTTTACATGAAGTTTGGTGATTAACATGGCATATGTATCTTAGTGCTCTCTTTTGTAGCTTAAAGATCATTGAGAACAACGCTTGTGAGCAGGCTCCCCAAAATGCTATCCCATATCTGATGTGAGATTCCAGGAGAGCAAAGGCCCTCTTTTCCACCAATGAAATAACCGATATCATTTCGAATAACTCTGATAGAATAACACTCAGTTGAAATTTCTTTGCCATTGCCCTATTATGCTCATCAAACTTTAAATTATGGTCCAGATTTCATGAGTGTATCATTATTTAGTTGTATTTTGTCGAAAAGAGAGAAATATTTCTCTCTTTTCTCTCACTATCACTGTCTTCTAACGAACGCAGATCTAGTGGGCGGGACCATAATGGAATTCAGAAAGCTCTTCCTGCATTGGACAAGCTGTATGTGTTTTGCTTATTCTGAAGCTGATAGTGATGGAAATCTACAAGTAGCCGTACGTGGACTGTTCAAAAAATGTGTTAAAATGTTAAGCGTTTTTTTATATTGGTACATTCATCCCGAACATATTGTAACAAATTGAAGAATTAACTGTCTTGAACAAATCAATTTCCAACAATATTTCACTATCACAAACTGATTTATTTAAAACACTTAGCAACTAACGCTTACTTTATTTCCACTATTTGAATTTCTTGTTTAGCCGCTCGATTCACTGTCTGAACTGCCCTCTTAGGTTGTGAAGCCGTGTTTATAGCTAGAAAAGGTATAGAATCGATCATAACTGGCTAGATCTATGCCATGCTGGTGAACAAAACTGCAACTACGACTCTTCAAGACGAGGTCATTAGGTTCAGAGTCACCAGGGGCTGCCCTCGAAGTGGGGTTCCCCTTCTGGGGTTGCTGCTGATGGATAGTCTGCTTGATGCCCTCGATAGAAGGAAAGTAGATCTGTAAGCTTATGCAGATGACCTTGTCATCTTGGCAAGGTCCACGTCTAGCAGGGTAGCTTGTAATATCCTTCAAAGCACGTTGGACGTTGTTCACAGTTGGTGCCTGAGGGAGCAGATGTCTGTCAACCCCAGCAAAACTGTGATAATCCCCTTCACCACGAGGAGAAAATTGGACGATTCAATGCCACTTTTCCTCAATGGTGAGGTGTATGGAACGGATGTGAAATATCTTGTCATTGTCTTTGACAAAAAAACTCACCTGGAATGCTCACTTGAAAAAAGTTTAACACACAGCCAGACTATCCCTATGGACATGTCGAAGGATTTGTGGTAAAACTTGATGTTTAGATCACAAATGAATCCATTGGATTTATGTGATGATTGTAAGACTAATGATAATCTATAGTGCAATTGCCTGGTGGCCAAAGACTTTACAGAAAACGGCCCAGGCAAAGCTCTCTGACTTACAGAGACACGCTTGTCTGACCATCAGTGTTGACATCAGTACCATATCGTCAGCGGCCATGGAGATCCTTCCAGATCTATCTCCTCTCCACATTTTTCTAAAGAGAGAGGCTAGATGGACTGCATATAGATTTGTGTACATTGCCAATTCCACAAATCAATTTAATGCAGAGTGTAACAGAATGTTGTTTGACACTGGAAGTCACAGCATTCTGGATATAACCTCTGACTTCATGTCTCCAACTATCAACTAAGAACTGCCCTATAAAGTACCGTTCCCGAGTAGAGAGAACTGGATCCTCCGGGAGAAGGATGTATTGAGAGCAGATAGTTGTTGGTTCACAGATGGATCAAAAACACCTTCCGGTTCTGGTGCAGTTGTTTTCAGTCACAGACCCAGGACAGTAACCTATGTGACTATGTGATTGTATTTCAAGGGGAAATGTTCGCTACTGAATTATGTGAGGAGAGATTGAAAGAATCCACCCTCATGCACAAGTCAATAAAAATATTCTCGGACAGTCAAGATGCGTTGGAAGCTCTTGGCTCCTACCGAGCAACGTCTAAATTGGTAGCAAATTGTCAAAAACGACTCTCTTTGATAGAAATACTCAACAGATTGTCTCTGCTCTGGATTCCTGGCCATACTGGCTAGGAACCAGACATTTCAGAACCTTTCATTGGCATGGCTTTAGGCTTTGCCAAACAAACACCTGGATGGCAAGAAGATTTATGGACTTCTGGCAGAATCTTTCAGGATTGGCTCACTCCAAGGCGCTTATTCACCTTATTCACCCTTCGAAGTTTGGTACCAAACAGTTATTGGACTACAGTAGAAATGAACTACGATGTCTAACAGGCCTTCTTACAGGTTACTGTCATTTAAATCATCATATGTCGGACTGTAGGAAGACTGTTGGAAAATGATGAAACAGCAGAGTAAGTACTTTATGCCTGGCCCGCTAGGGATTGAATTAGGTTTTTAGAGTTCAACAAAGCCATACTCTTACCATCTGACCTGAAAGACTATACTCACCATACAAACTAATCGGCTTCGTTGAGAAGCTGGGTTTATTCGGCCGAGTGTGAATATATGTGAACCACAATAAACCCTTGCGGTTTGCGGTGGAGGGTCGAATAGATTCACTCACTTTGGACCTAACCCAACCTAACTTGCTTACTGCAATGAAAATTCAAAAAAATATATGGACATTCATAACTACCTGCAAATTATCAGGAGATATATCTTTAAGTTCTATATGAGAATAATCTTGTTCTCTACTTGTCTGAGATTGACGGGAAGTTGTCCTGACTCTGATGATGTTTTTTCGAAGAGAGATGTTGAGAGACATAAGTCTTGTTATACAGGGCTTGATTTGCGAAAGTGGCTACTGAAAATTATCGATATACATTTAAGGACAAGATGATAAAATCCTGATTCATACCAGTTCATTACTAACTTTCTTATTTTCATATCATTTGAAACGAATGTGTTAGAACTGAACAAAATAAACACGACATTTCCTAATTTGAAATAGCAATGTAAGGATGAACTGAAAAACACTGTTTGTATAATTTGTTCAGCAGAATACATTTTTCTTTTATTTTGAGATTTATATGAAAATATGTAAATGTTAAGAAAACATTTCCCATCCATGCCCCCCTTCCCCAGGTTGAGTGCCCTGGGATGTTTTTTTGTTTCGACTCTCCTGGGCTTTTCCATTGGGACGATTGGACTTTGGTGTTGATGTTATAACCATATATCCATAATTCGTCACCAGCTATGAACCTTTCATTCAAATCCGGATCGCCGTTGACGTCATTCAACAATTTCTGAGCGATGCTCAGATTGTTACTGTGTGCAGAAGCTGAAATCTCGTCCATCCACCCGCAATCATCCTTGAGCCGACCTCAACATGGTGATAGGCACTTCAGCAAGATTGCCGTCTGACCTCCTGCGTTCGAAAGTCAGCTTTTATGTTCTGTCACACTCGTGATCTGTTTATTTTATTTGTCGTGACTTTACTGTGTAATGATTGCAAGGGGGTCCCCTTAACCTTACCGAAGACAAGTGTATTTCGGTCGCGAATTATATTTGTGTGTGTGTGTGTGTGTGTGTGTGTGTGTACCTGTAAGAAAGTGTGCATTAGTAATCTGTATATAAACTTTAATACTTATCGGAGCTGCTGACAGCAACTCTCGGAGGTGGTCGTTGGTTCTACTTCGTGGGCCTCATATGTTTATCCCTTTCGCGAAATCTGGAATCATCCCTGTTGGGCGCTTCATGTATGTCACGCAGCGCTGAACTGGCATGTGTTCGTATTCTTACGAATATGTTTTTGGCGTGCTCTCTCATGTATTCTACTACGTAATGGTCCAGGTTCCTGTAGATAGATCTGTCATGTATCTTGGAGCGTATATGGCAGCTCGTAAGCAAGCGATCATGAACATCTGGATACTACCTCGGGCAGTGCAGACGTACAGAATGATTGGAAGTAGAAAGGTCTTGATTGGCAGAAGTTTTACGTGGACATATGACCGGATATAGTAATAGGGGAGTCAAAGCGGGGATTTCAGGCAGGCGCGGCAGGTTAATATACCTTGTACCCGGTTAAGTACCTCCACCAAATATGAGCACCATATATAAGGCCACCTGTGAGGAATAAAGGATCAGATTAGAAAAAAAAAATTGATCATCAGAAATTCTCGAGCGCGTCAGATTAAGGTAGAGTGAGTTAATTACCTTCTAAAAGTATATATTCCAGTAATCTGACAATTTGAGAGTGACGTAAAGAAAGGGAAGGGAAGCAAAGTTGTAAAAAAATAACGTCATTTTGACATCCTCGAGCGTAGCTAATTTTTTTTTATTTTGAAGAAAATAATTCAAGGATAACAAAAAATATATAATCTAACGATTTTCGCAAGCCGAAATAACGAAAATTCAATGGTAAAGTTTAATGCGTGCAGCTGTGTGATACCAATATTTCCCTCTCCCAGTTTCTTTTCCTCTATTCTATATTCACTTTTTCTCTATCTATTATTCTCTCATTCCGTCCCCACTCTGAATTCTGTTGCCATGACGACAGCACAGCTGATCACAGAGACTCGTTCGTGATGAAGATGATGATTAATTAATACATTAATTAATGGATGTAGCCGTTACTTCGTGGTAGGAAATCATAATGAAGAAAAGAGAAAGTAAACTTTCTCTGGTTTTTACCACTTTCATTTGTAACTATACTGCAGTTTACAGTGCAGTATACAATGTATAAGTTTGAAAATGTCCTTATAGGACAAAACTGCAGTAACGTTAGTTACAATTAAAAGTAGTTAAAACATAGAGTTTCATTTCTCTTTTCTTCATTAATTAATCAATTGACTATAAAAAATTGAAATTTTTTGAGTATTTTTTAAAATTATCTTCAATCTACATAAAAAACATACACTCATTTATTTTCATGCTATTTCATGAGCTTTTCAATTAATTGAGTTCAATGAAATGAAAAAATTAAAAAAAAAATATTGTTTTTGTTAGATTAAGCGAATTTCTCTAGATAATAGTCAGATTATGAGACAGTACGTCTAGTACATAAAGATGAACCATATATATCTTAATATGATGCGCTTGAGTATTTCAAAATGACGAATTTTTTTTGGCACATTATGATAATGGCCGCGAGTTTGCGTCAGATCGAAATCGTCAGATTATTGAATGAGAGCTTTTTTATAGAAATGTCATGTCAATTGTTTGACGAATTTATTTTGAACACTTTCAATTCTCTGTTGGTGAATCGAATATTGTGGACTCCAAACGACAGATGCAAACTTCAAACGACTGTATACATAAGAGTAATATAGATTAAGAAGAGTATTTGCATTTCTGAAATGTCTTGTATTTCTCATAATGAAATCCAATAAACGATTACACATATTAACGGTCTTCTCAATGTGGGATTCAAAAATCATTTTGGAATTCATTATCACTCCCAAATCACGTACTTCATTAACAGTTTTGATTGTGAGATTTCCTATTTGATATTGAAAATCAATGGGATTTCTATTTCTGGTGAAAGTTATTTTGTGAGATTTATCGAGATTTAAGTATAGGCTACTATTGTCACAGATTTCTGCAAATGCTTCAAGATGATTTTGCAATCTCTCACAGTGCTGGATTTCTTTGATGGTTCGATAAATCTTGAGGTCATCGGCATATAACAAAAAGTTGGAATGTTGAAATAATTCAACAATATTTTTGATATAAATTATAAAAAGTAATGGTCCCAAGTGACTCCCCTGTGGTACACCTGATGTAACCACAAAAGGTTCTGACTGGTAACCGTTAACATCCACAACTCGATTAAATTGATATAGATGGATCTACAGGGGAAAAAACCATGTTTTTGTGCTATTATTTTATTTTGTGCATCATCTAGAATAATTCTATGCATAATTTTCCAGGAATGCATAGTTTGCTGATAGGTCTATAATTCTTAACGTTACGCATATCACCACCTTTGAGGAGTGGCATGACGATAGAATATTTCCACTTACTAGGAAATCTTCCTGACTCTAGGGATAAATTATAGATGTGAAAGAGGGGTGGTATCGAGTTCTCTTTACATTTTTTTTTTATATCCCTGGTATGCCATCTGGACCAGGACACTTCCGTATGTTTATATTGCTACTCCTGACCTTCGGGACCGAGGAGTACAACGCCTTGTGATTCTTGGTAGGCTGCTAGCAGCAAAATATTTCTGAACATACCCTTGCCCAGTGGAGACGGGTGAGGTTCTTTATCGAATAGAAAAAATGAATAAATAAAACCCGATTCGTTATACCAACTATATTATTGCGTTAAACAACCCATAAAATTTGATAATCCTCAATAGAATCAAATAAATTGTCGTTGACAATTGACAGGATGATAATATTGTGGAATCGGAGCTGGATAAATATCTCAAAACAAGAGTCCGTCGATGAAAGATGTTTGACAGTTGGGGAAATCGCAATTTCAAATGATGGCTAGCCTGATTTGAGTAAGGAAAAAAGTGAGAGGAGTGACAGGAAAAGAAAGAAAAAGAGGGCTATGGGCTACCTTAGACGGGGGTCAAAGGTCGATTCTCATGTAAATATTGCAATAGATGTAAATTATGTTCTCGAGACAATTATTCGTCATGAATGTACTAGTTACCTACATGCGCTAAATTTCTTAACCTTTTAGTAAATATACTGAAAGTGTACACTGTTAACGCTAGAGGTAAGTTGTTTAATTTTGACCAACTATTAGGTTTGTTCTGAGTTATTAGTTATATGCTTTTTCTTTTCAGGAAATAAGGATGTGACTGTAATTCTAGCACAACTTGATAACTGTAAGGAAGAAAACAAAACAATATGTGCAGTAAATTCATGTCCAATCAGTAAAAGCGATCATGCTGAGCAATAAAATGATGGAAATAAAGCACAGTTGAAAAAAAAGGGGCTTATCTGTTTCGTCGGTGTCTCCTTCATGAAAATCTCGTAAGAGTTGGGGTGTTTAAATAGCAGTCGTGCATTGGATCAATTGAAGCAAATCCCTCAACCAGTGAAGCCTTATGACAGCTCCCAAATCCCTATTATTAAGCAGGAAGGAATGAGAAGCCAGGTTTAGCACTATACTCCACTACTCTACTTCTTGATATATAAAGCAGAACAAATCAAGGATGATAAAAGAAAGAAACAGGCCTGGAAACAATAAATACATTCAGTACTAATGACATTTTACTGTAGTGAATGTTCAAATGAGGAAGGTAACATACCCTAGATGTTGTGTGGCTTCGAAAGTGATTACGTAGAACTTATATCGAAGAAGGTTGGAATGTTCAGTACTCCAGAAAATATATCCACAAATGAGTGAGGTGGTTAAGATTACCCAACTTATCAATAATCTGGTGTTTTTTGAACGAGATTTCCAGAATAAATCCGCAAAATGCGTAAATTGAATATCACCATCAAAATGGAGGAGGAACCAGACATTTCAGAACCTTTCATTGGCATGGCTTTAGGCTTTGCCAAACAAACACCTGGATGCAAGAAGATTTATGGACTTCTGGCAGAATCTTTCAGGATTGGCTCACTCCAAGGCGCTTATTCACCTTATTACCTTCGAAGTTTGGTACCAAACAGTTATTGGACTACAGTAGAAATGAACTACGATGTCTAACAGGCCTTCTTACAGGTTACTGTCATTTAAATCATCATATGTCGGACTGTAGGAAGACTGTTGGAAAATGATGAAACAGCAGAGTAAGTACTTTATGCCTGGCCCGCTAGGGATTGAATTAGGTTTTTAGAGTTCAACAAAGCCATACTCTTACCATCTGACCTGAAAGACTATACTCACCATACAAACTAATCGGCTTCGTTGAGAAGCTGGGTTTATTCGGCCGAGTGTGAATATATGTGAACCACAATAAACCCTTGCGGTTTGCGGTGGAGGGTCGAATAGATTCACTCACTTTGGACCTAACCCAACCTAACTTGCTTACTGCAATGAAAAATTCAAAAAAATATATGGACATTCATAACTACCTGCAAATTATCAGGAGATATATCTTTAAGTTCTATATGAGAATAATCTTGTTCTCTACTTGTCTGAGATTGACGGGAAGTTGTCCTGACTCTGATGATGTTTTTTCGAAGAGAGATGTTGAGAGACATAAGTCTTGTTATACAGGGCTTGATTTGCGAAAGTGGCTACTGAAAATTATCGATATACATTTAAGGACAAGATGATAAAATCCTGATTCATACCAGTTCATTACTAACTTTCTTATTTTCATATCATTTGAAACGAATGTGTTAGAACTGAACAAAATAAACACGACATTTCCTAATTTGAAATAGCAATGTAAGGATGAACTGAAAACACTGTTTGTATAATTTGTTCAGCAGAATACATTTTTCTTTTTTTTGAGATTTATATGAAAATATGTAAATGTTAAGAAAACATTTCCCATCCATGCCCCCCTTCCCAGGTTGAGTGCCCTGGGATGTTTTTTTGTTTCGACTCTCCTGGGCTTTTCCATTGGGACGATTGGACTTTGGTGTTGATGTTATAACCATATATCCATAATTCGTCACCAGCTATGAACCTTTCATTCAAATCGGATCGCCGTTGACGTCATTCAACAATTTCTGAGCGATGCTCAGATTGTTACTGTGTGCAGAAGCTGAAATCTCGTCCATCCACCCGCAATCATCCTTGAGCCGACTCAACATGGTGATAGGCACTTCAGCAAGATTGCCGTCTGACCTCCTGCGTTCGAAAGTCAGCTTTTATGTTCTGTCACACTCGTGATCTGTTTATTTTATTTGTCGTGACTTTACTGTGTAATGATTGCAAGGGGGTCCCTTAACCTTACCGAAGACAAGTGTATTTCGGTCGCGAATTATATTTGTGTGTGTGTGTGTGTGTGTGTGTGTGTGTGTACCTGTAAGAAAGTGTGCATTAGTAATCTGTATATAAACTTTAATACTTATCGGAGCTGCTGACAGCAACTCTCGGAGGTGGTCGTTGGTTCTACTTCGTGGGCCTCATATGTTTATCCCTTTCGCGAAATCTGGAATCATCCCTGTTGGGCGCTTCATGTATGTCACGCAGCGCTGAACTGGCATGTGTTCGTATTCTTACGAATATGTTTTGGCGTGCTCTCTCATGTATTCTACTACGTAATGGTCCAGTTCCTGTAGATAGATCTGTCATGTATCTTGGAGCGTATATGGCAGCTCGTAAGCAAGCGATCATGAACATCTGGATACTACCTCGGGCAGTGCAGACGTACAGAATGATTGGAAGTAGAAAGGTCTTGATTGGCAGAAGTTTTACGTGGACATATGACCGGATATAGTATTAGGGGAGTCAAAGCGGGGATTTCAGGCAGGCGCGGCAGGTTAATATACCTTGTACCCGGTTAAGTACCTCCACCAAATATGAGAGCACCATATATAAGGCCACCTGTGAGGAATAAAGGATCAGATTAGAAAAAAAAAATTGATCATCAGAAATTCTCGAGCGCGTCAGATTAAGGTAGAGTGAGTTAATTACCTTCTAAAAGTATATATTCCAGTAATCTGACAATTGAGAGTGACGTAAAGAAAGGGAAGGGAAGCAAAGTTGTAAAAAAATAACGTCTTTTTGACATCCTGAGCGTAGCTAATTTTTTTTTATTTTGAAGAAAATAATTCAAGGATAACAAAAAAATATATAATCTAACGATTTTCGCAAGCCGAAATAACGAAAATCAATGGTAAAGTTTAATGCGTGCAGCTGTGT